>NC_068363.1:81627824-81769542 GCF_020536995.1 Dreissena polymorpha | reverse complement strand
TTGTAGCTTTTTATCGCCTAGACGAGTCAGAAACAACAATGAAATGTTACCTTATAAAATTTTCTACTGGAAGTTTAACGCACGTTCAAAAATTTGTTTTTATTTTTGTAATGCGTGACTTTACGCAAAGATTTAAATCTAAATCGTTATTTAAGAAATTTAATGTGTTTTTACGCCTTTAGGAGATTTTAAATCTACCGTATACGTGCGCTTATAAGACGCATTTTTGAGACTTAAATTAATAAGTTACAGTTGGGGTCGCGTCTTATAAGCGAGATACTGGTGAAAATAAACAAAAAAAATTCAAAATATCGAGTTTACTGGGCTTATGCTAGCCAAGTTGGACACTTGTCAGTTGTTTTGAATCATCGCGGCAGCCATTTGCATTTTCTCTAAAGTCTGTATTGGCCCGTACCGTGTATCGGAACGCTATGTTCAGTTATCGATTTATTTGTAATAAAATGTATTGTTACTGATTTTGTTGTCTATTATTTTTAATTTGAAGTTTGTTATTTTTGGGGCGTAGACGTTATATTGTCCGTGATTATCTTGAAAAGTTTTTATCACCTGATTGTCTGCGCGCGACGTCGTTAAATGCCATATAAATTGGCCATTATAGTATACGTGTGTAAGCGGCAACACGATGCCAACATGCTTGAAACAACAGCAAAATCAATTCTCAGTTTGAAACTGTCAATTGTTTAATAAACATGCTGCCGATTACAAATGCTATTTGACAAGTTTGTATCACCTGATCGTCTTTGTTCCACGTCGTTAATTTTCAATTAAGACATAATTGGCAATTAGGGTATCCTCTGAAATAAGTTACCAGTTTGCAACTGTCAATTGTTAAATAAACACGTTTATTCAGACAACCCACTAATGCCGATGACACATTATTTATTAGGGGCCAACAACGACGGGAGCAAAGAGCGACCGCATGCAATTATCCGCATATGGCTTTCTTCTTGACACGTGATTTCGATCTGCGCTTCGGAGTCTATCACTCTATCACGCGATTGGCTAATTTTATGAAAGTAGGCGTTACCTATTGTTGATAGACAATGGGCGTAAAATTTGCATAATCTAGGTAATAAAACTAAACGCTTTCAAAATATCTGCCTATTAGATTTCAATACCTGTCAAACAATACAATTACGGTAAGATGACTGACACGATCAATTTTGCTTGGGCATTGATATTACGAACGTAATATGTTTGCAATTGTTTGCAATAGTTAGGGCAAATGATTAATACACAATTGTTAGAAATTTTGTCAATTTGATAATTATTTTTATTGCATGAATAACACTTGAAAATAAATTAAAACCCACTAATATATCATAAAATAAACAAATATTATTTACTTTGTTGTTTGATTTTTTATTTTTCAGACTTGCGTGAATTACTAATTGTATGCAGCGCAAGTTTGAAAAATTCTCAATGTTTTACTAATTGATGATTTTCTTTAACATTCTGCCATTTTTCGGCCATTTTCCGGACGATGAATACGGCAAAATTTGACCGCGTCTTACACGCGGGTCAGTCTCAAATCCACCCATTATAAAGTCCGAAGTCGGGGTGCGTCTTATAAGCGAGGGCGTCTTATAAGCGCACGTATACGGTAAATCGTTATTTAAGAAATTTTATGTGTTTTTACGCCTTTAGGCATGTTAATATGGAGCTCTGAATATATATGTTACTTCTAGACTGTTAACAAAGTTTCACTATAGCAATAAAAAAGGAAAACTGTCCCGCTGCCTTGTTGCCATGTTTTTTCACCAACCAGAACTCTTTTCGAACTCAACAGGAATATTATAAGAATGAGTGTTCTCACCAAGTTTCAAGAAGATTGAACATAATTGTGACTACCAGAGTGTAACAAGGTGTTTGGAAGGTTTCAGTGCCCGACCAGTGATACCAATAGCTCATCTTGAGCACTTCGTGCCCATGTCAAGTGCTCATGTGAGCTAATAAGGGCAAAACAAAATCAACTAGAAATTGGCCCGGCAGAGGCCGACGCGTATTCCCACGCTGCGTATTTGACCCAGGGGGCACCCCAGGGTTGGTAATGGGGCCATGCATAGTTGAAATGACCATCTGTCATAAGAGATGTTCTGTATCAATTGGAAGTAAATCGGTGTGAAATGAAGAAGTTAGAAGTTAATGTAAACACAATGCCCCCTACTGCGCCGCTTTGATACATGTTTTTTTTTACCTTTGACCTTACAGAATGACCTTGACCTTTCACCACTCAAAATGTGCAGCTCCATGAGATACACATGCATGCCAAATATCAAGTTGTTATGTGAAGGGACATAGAAGTTATGAGTTTTTTGATACCTAAATGCGAAACCTAAACGCAAAGTGTGACGGAAGGACAGACGGACAGACAGACTGAAGGATGGTCCAATCACTATATGCCCTCCTTCGGGGGCATAAAAAGCGTGGGGATAATAAACTACTAACTGTATGTTTTAACCCATCTCCTCCTAACATTGCTAATATTTTATACAAATGCAGGGATTTGTTATAATTGTCATAAAAGGATAGTGTGAAGTCCCTACATCCATTTAAGCCTATGAATATACATAACAGTCTAGTCAGATATTAAGTGTCTAATAACAGTAATCAAATACAACCTTCAAGTAAATTTAACAAAAATAGGATGGGCACATTGCAGTAATATTTGCATATATTCACAATCCAATAGTAGAGTTACTCAGTTTTGCCCTATTCTTTACACTATGATATTGAGTGGGTGTAACATACATTTATATTTTTCTGTCAACTTTTTCTTACACAAATTTTTATAGTAAAATTCATTTAAATTAGTAAATACTTACTGCTTTCTAGATAGCTACTTACTCCGAAGGATCGTATTTTATCCGGAAGCTTTCTGTCTGAATCCCAAACTTGTCATAAACCCGTATAGGTCGGAACGGTCACATAGTGCAGTGCAACCAAAAACAGGATATTACCCAGAATCCATCACTCTTATTCCAATAAACAATATGAAAATATTAGACGAAGAGCGGGGTGGTTGTAGGTGGGACTCAACGAAAGCAGGTAAGTATTTACTAATTAAAATGAATTTACTATAAAAATTTGTTTTAATAGCTTAAATACGTTACCTGCTATCTAGATAGCTGATTTGCAGCTGCGGCGGGAAGGTTCGCGAATAATATATATATATAATATATAAGCATAGCTCCCCATCACAGCGGAACCCATATCTCGGGTTCTGAGCTAATCTTCGTTAGTATGGTATTAACTTAATTCACAGATAAGCGTAATATACCTATGCCGTAGAAGATACTACCGTTTGTGCAACCACAAGGGGGCCCAACAGATACAAGTTGTCCTGTTGGCACTCCAGAGAACGAAGATAAAAAGATGAAAAGGTGGTCTGATTCCTCCAGAAAGCAGCTTGAAGCACGTCAGAGAGTGGGGTATGATTAATATACGCCCACGAAGCCGACATTACTCGTTATTCATGCGGTCTAATCTTAAAAAAGGGATGAATCCCTAGATGAAAGAGAAGAGTAAGCTGTTCTTATAGTCGAGGCTACCCACGGGAAATAGAAGCCGCAGACACATCGCCCCCCCCCCTTTTAAGGGAATGAAGAGTCTCTTGCGAGAACCTCGAATAGACTTAACTCTACTAAGATAGAACTTCAAAGACCTGACAGGGCAGAGGAGTCTATCTTCATCTTCATTTCCACAAGTTCTAGAAAGACTTGGGACCTTGAAGGGTTTAGAAGCCATTGAGGGGAGTTGATTTTTAGCAAGGAATCCTGGCTGACACAACAAAGTGACGGAGCCCTCGGAGGAATCAAAATGAAGATGGCTATCTTCGATAGAAAGAGCATGAATTTCACTTCTACGTTTGGATGAAGCCATGGTAAGAAGGAAAACGGTCTTCCAGGTTAGGAACTGTAAAGAAGCCTGATTAAGGGGTTCATAGGGAGCCTTAGTAAGCCATCCAATAAAACAAGCCAAATCCCATTTGGGGGAAAGAGAACGAGACACAGGACGTTTAAGTTCCATGGCTCGGATCAGTTCCGAAATGGCTGGGTCAGCACAGACTTGTGATGACTTAAGAAAAGCCAAGGTATGCGAAAGCATAGATCTGTATCCTTTGATGGAGCTAAGAGAAAGTTTCTTATCATCAAAGAGATAGATTAGAAAATCCGCTATGCGTCTAGCAGAGGAATTGAGGGGATCAATTTTCCCTCGAACACACCAATTAGAGAAGAGTTTCCAGCGAGCATCATAGACTGCTCTGGTGGACTTTCTCCTTGCAGAGACAACGAGAGTTGAAGCCCCTGACAGAAAGCGTTTTCTTCTGCAGGGATTGCTTGATAAAGGCCAGACGTGTAAGTGGAACATGTATGGATCCACGTGAAGTCCGCCTCTCTGAGATAGGAGATCTGACCTGTGCGGGAGTTCCCTGGGAAAATCGCACAGGAGACCGAGAAGGTCGTTGAACCAGGATCTCCTGGGCCACCAAGGGGCGATCAGGAGGATCTGGCAAGAGCTCACACTGATTTTCCCTAAGATTTGGGGAATCAGAATGGGTGGGGGATAAGCGTAAGCGTCCAGTTGATCCCAATCAAACGAAAGCGCGTCTACCGCCCACGCTGCTGGTTCGTACACTGGGCTAACATACAGAGGAAGTCTGTGGTTGTCTCTGGTCGCAAACAGGTCGACCAGTGGATAACTGAATGTGAGGAAAATCTGGTTGGCCACTTCCTGATGAAGTTTCCACTCCGATGGAAGTAACTGGTGTTTGCGAGACAAACCGTCCGCCAGGGCGTTGGAGACGACCTGGTATGTGTTTGGACAAGAGAGAGACGTTGAGGCTCTTGCAAAGAACAAGTAAGTTCCTTGTTTCCAGATACAGGGAGTGAGAGTGTTCACCTCCCTGTTTCTGAATGTAAGCCACGACTGATGTGTTGTCTGTCGATACCATCACACAGGAGTCCCGAAGATGTGATTGGAATTGAGAAACAGCTAGAAAGACTGCTCGCATTTCGAGATTGTTAATGTGCAGGTGAGACTCCTGAGAAGACCACAATCCTGATGTCAGGCTGCGGGGTTCCAGGTGAGCGTCCCAACCTTCCATGCTCGCATCCGTTATGAGATGTAAAGAAGGTTGCGGGGGAAGAAGCGGTACTCCTGCCAATAGGGTCTCCTCGTCAAGCCACCATTGAAGGTGGGGGACTAAGGACGGAAGGATGGGAATCTGTGTTAGCAGATTGTCTGGAGACCATTTCCAACGAGCTGAGAGATAGTGCTGAAGAGGACGTAGGAAGAGACGTCCCAACTGCACGAAGTCTGCTACAGAGCTCAGGATACCGTTGAGCGAGAGGAAATCTTGAGCTGTGATATGAGATTGGGACAGCACCCATTTGACCTTCAAAAGGAGGTCTGATACACGTTGCCGCTAGACCCTGACCCGATTGATGTGGGTCAGAAAATTCATTCCCACGAATATGAAATCCTGAGAGGGAATGAGGTCTGACTTGGCTGCATTGAGAAGGAGTCCTAAAGAGAGGAGCTCCTTCCAAGAGAACTCTAGGTGTAGCACAAGCAGTCGACGATCGAGCTGGTTGTAAGAGCCAATCGTCGAAATACTGAAGCGGTTGAATCCCGTGTATTCGGAGGTGTGCGCCCACCGAGGCCATGAGTTTGGTTGAAAACTCGTGGAGCTGTGGACAATCCAAAGGGCATCGCACGAAACTGGTAGACCTGGCCTCGAAAGGAGAAGCGCAGGTACTTCCGGTAGTTGGGATGGATAGGAACATGGAAGAATGCATCTTCCAGGTGCAAGGAAACCCCCCAGTGCATGGGTTTGATGGAGCGCCGAATGAAGGCAGGAGTCTCCATCTTGAAAGTAGGTTTGACTAGAAACGTGTTGAACACTTTTAAGTCTATGACTGGTCTCCAGGAGCCGCTTTTCTTTTGAACAAGGAAAAGGCGGCTGTAAAATCCTGGAAAACAAGGGTCGTGAACCCTTTCTACCGCCTGTTTTTCGAGTCCGAGAATGGAGTCTGGAAGTTGTGGATGCGAAGATACCAGATCTATTGGGACGCGAGAGAGTGGGGGCCTTTTTTTGAAATGAAAAGTTAGGCCTTTTGTGACAATGGAATGAACCCACGCGTCCGAAGTTATTTGGAGCCATGGATTTGCGAAGTGCATAAGTCTGGCCCCGACTGGTAGGTTGTGGTGGTAGAAAGGGGTTTGACCTATGGCTGACCTTTGGGAGGTCCACCCTTGCCGGAAGAAGGATTAAATGACTTCTTGTCCGCATTGGGTTTGCCCTTACTCCAATTTTGGCTAACAGACGGCTTCCGATAGGAAGATGTTCTGTTTTGAAAAGGAGGCCTATGTGTGGGCTGACGTGGAGCAGAAGGACGCTTTGTAGGGAAACTGTCCTTTTAGCGTTCTTGGCCGGTGGGGCTCCTGGGGGCTTAGAAGCAGGGCGCTTAAAAACCACAGGGTGCTGGCCAGAGTTGCTCCTAGCTAAGGAGGCATGTATCTGATCTTCACGATCAGCAGTTAGTGCCGCCTGTATCCTCCCTCCGAAAAGAGAATCTGCTGTTAAAGGAGCAGTTCGAAGTGAGTTAACGCCTGTTTCCAAAAGGAAATTATTGGGCAAGGAAGAGAGGATGAGGTCTCTTCGAAGCCTTAACATAACAGACATTGACGACGCAGCATTGTGTGATAAACACTGAGTAGTATGTGAAAGGTGTATCAACAAGGCACGGAGCTCCTCTGGGATTGAATCAGAGAGCTCCCAAACCATGTCTAAGGCTGTGGCTGCCATAAGATCTAGCTGGTTAGCCAGATCTATGGAACGGCGTTCTCTCAGCTCCCAATTTTCCAACAGGGAAAGAGGGACTGCTGTATGGGTCGATGATGAAGGCATTGTAAGGGACAGCTTACTAATGTTAGCATCAGGAACCGGAAGTTTGGAAAGGTCCAAACCGGTAGAAGGGTCAGGTACCGGGGCCTTATAACTTTTCCCGCCATCCATCTGTTTAGGCTCCGTCAGCTCCTTAGGGGCTTTCCATGGAGATGGCGAAGGTTTATTGGCTGGCTCAAGTGACTGGAATACAGCCATTGTGGAAGAGCCAATAGGAAGGCAGAGATCCACTCTAGAAGTCGCCTTACTTATCCTGCCGGGCTCCTGTCTGCGGGCTACCTGTTCTGTAACGGTAACAGCAGATCCTGTAAGAGACAAGGAAGAGCGGGGGCAGAAGCCCTTATCTAAGGTATGGAACATTAGTTCGTAAACCTGATTGATAGAGAGCCAAATAATAGTGTTCGGCCTCATTAGACTCCGAACCCGCCTCAATCGAACCGTCTGCGAGATCATAAGAGGATTGTTTTCCGTCACCATCAAAGATATAGCTGGTGAGTTAGGTCGATCAGTTATCAAGTCAGCAGACTCACTTTGAATACCAGCGGACGCTGGTAAAGGATCAGTCGTAAAAGGGACAAAGATTCCCGGCGACTGTTGGATCCACAAAGTATTGGGGTTTGATGGTGTAGCGGCAGCCCGGGGTATACTTCTATGCAATGTGGAAGAGACCCGTGGGGCTGAAAACGCAGCCGAAGTGGTTAGGTTAACCCCTGTACCTGGAGCCTGATATGTATACCAACTAGTGTTTCAATACAAATTATGCCCAGTGGTTTGTAGGAACGGCTGAAGTGTGTGTTGAGGCCAAAATAGAGGCCGACACACGTGGAAGGGTGTCACTAGATTCCTCAGAGAAGGATCGCCTAGGGGACCGAGGGGTCCGAGAGCGCCTAATAGAGGAAGGTCTATGTCCCTTATCCCTGCGATGCCGAGATGCTGTTCGGCGACGCTGGGAATGATGTTTCCTGATGGAACGTCTCCCAGAGCGCTGGCGTGATCACTCTTTACGAGGAAATCTAAGCCGAGGAACACTCGGTGAGCGTGAACGACGTCCACTCCGATAATGATGAGGGCTTGTCGAAGTAGACGATAAGTCATACGACGATGAGCCCGAGGTGGAGGAGTAGCCGGAAACATCAGACACTACGCGTTTACGTCTGTGACTCACAGTAGAAACGCGACTGCGTCTACCTTTGTGGAGTACTGACAAGGTAGTGTCAACATCTACGGTGACCGGAACGGTCTGTGGCACAGACCGGACTGGTCAATGACCGGTTGACCGGTGACCGGACAGGTCATAGCATGACTGGTGACCAGACTGATCAGTGACCGGTGACGACACCGGTCATAGCATGACCGGTTTTCTTGACCGGACTGATCAATGTTGACCGGTGACTGGTGAAGTCCCCAGACAGGTGTCATCACCGGGCAAGGACCGATGCATGGCATCTCCTGATGCCATGTGGTCGAGGTCGTGTGGGGAAAAGTCCCGGCTAGCCGAACTTTCCCGACTTTGACCTGAGCCTCCCATGTTGCGTTTCCGGCTCTTGAATGGTCTTCCCTTGGTAGCATAGCATGACTGGTGACCAGACTGGTCAGTGACCGGTGACGACACCGGTCATAGCATGACCGGTTTTCTTGACCAGACTGGTCAATGTTGACCGGTGACCGGTGAAGTCCCCGGACCGGTGTCATCACCGGGCAAGGACCGATGCATGGCATCTCCTGATGCCATGTGGTCGAGGTCGTGTGGGGAAAAGTCCCGGCTAGCCGAACTTTCCCGACTTTGACCTGAGCCACCCATGTTGCGTTTCCGGCTCTTGAATGGTCTTCGCTTGGTGGCCCAGGTTTCTTCTGACAAATTCACACAGAAAGGGCAGCAGTTGTCCTGGTTGCACCCGGCACATGAAAGGCAGCTGTCATGGTTATCCCAAGCTGCTCTAATGTGGCCACACGAACCACGTGTTTGAGGCATTTGCCTTAAACAAACAAACAAAATCACAAAACAATACAGAAATAATCGGATAATAACGGAGAATATTTTAAAACACAATTCAAAACTTCTCTAGTTCTGTAAAACAGAAAAATCCAGCGAAACAGAGCAACATTTAAGTAAACAACAAAAATGTCAGCCTAGTATATCGCATGTGGAATAAGAGTGATGGATTCTGGGTAATATCCCGATTTTGGTTGCACTGCACTATGTGACCGTTCCGACCTATACAGGTTTATGACAAGTGTGGGATTCGGACAGAAAGCTTCCGGATAAAATACGATCCTTCTGAGTAAGTAGCTATCTAGATAGCAGGTAACGTATTTAAGCTATAAAAATAACTGACTGACGTTGATGTCAAGTGTTTAAGATGCGTTTTCACTTGTAATAATCACTTAAATCTATCTAGCCTTTAACACCATTTCATCTCTTTTAAGCTCTAGTGATTATATAATAAGTGTATGAACATAAATAATATTGATAGTCCCTTTCACTTAGCATTAAAACCAACAGCACATACTGTTAATAGACTTTAATTTCAACTTTGAATGCTCAGTTTGTGAATCAGAGTAAGACACAACATATGCTAACATTGGAAATCTCTAATAACAATTTGATTCTCCTTTCTTTCCAGCTGATTCTATGCAGAAGCCCTGTGGTGTAATTGTGTATTGGTAGATATTGGCCCTTCTCACATTTCTACTGATCAATATTAAAACAGGATTAAGATCATTTCCTTCAATATCTGATTCAATACATTTTCTGATCATTCACAGAACTACTTTAGTTCATAAGTTGTGCAGACAGCTCTGTAAAGAAGAGGAATAAGATGAATCTATTTCTTTGCCATAGATTGCTTACCTGTGTAATGGGGTGCGGCCAGTTTCAAGGACAAGTGATTGATTGTGACAACTATTGCAATGGGCTACAACCTGATGGCAAATACCAAATATGTTAGCTTTGAGCTTTAAGAAAAGTTTGTTGAGGGTAACAATGAATTTTCACTCAATATTAAAAATTCCCACACATACACCCCGGCATGGCTAATTTTGAAACCATAAGCGTGATTTAAACAAACCTAGGTAGAGGCCCACAATACTATGCTACAATGCTAGATGCCAAAGTCAACACCACTGGGCCTCATGTTTTCAAAGGCTTGTATCCCCTGACCATTGCAGCTTCAAAGATATTTATTTTATATAAGTATTTTTAAATAATGTGACTTCTGGGGCATTGAGAGGTTCTACTCAAGGTGCATGATTGGAACAAACTAGAGGACCCATATTGAAAACACACACAAAATAATGAACCACTAACGCTTGCTGTTTCAGAAAAGAAGATTTGCAAAGTTCTTTATTAAACAAGAGGGCCAAGATGGCCCTAGTTTGCTCACCTGAGAGGAGTTGGTTCATTCATTCTTTACCAAATGTCAAACTTGACCTAGATATTGTCCAGACAAACATCCTGGTCAAGTTTCATCATTATTTCATCTGCGAGTCATGATCAATGTACCTACGAAGTTTCATGATCCTAGGCGTAAGCAATCTTGAGTTATCATCCGGAAACCATTTTTCTAAGTTGAGTCAACGTGACCTTGACAGCCATTGTGTGAATACGTTTTTTGGCACTGTGACCTTGACCTTTGATCTAGCGTCCTGATAATCAATAGGGGTCATCTGCCAGTCATGATCAATATACCTATGAAGTTTCATGAACCTAGGCATAAGCGTACTTGAGTTATCATCCAGAAACCATTTTACTATTTCGGGTCACCGTGACCTTGACCTTTGACCTGAAAATTAATAGGGGTCATCTGCGAGTCATGATCAATCTACCTATCAAGTTTCATGATCCTAGGCATAAGCATTCTTGAGTTATCATCCGTAAACCATTTTTCTATTTCGGGTCACCGTGACCTTGACCTTTGACCTAGTGACCTCAATATCAATAGGGGTCATCTGCGAGTCATAATCAATGTACCTATTAAGTTTCATGATCCTAGGATTAAGCATTCTTGAGTTATCATCCGGAAACCATTTTACTATTTCGGGTCACCGTGACCTTGACCTTTGACCTAGTGACCTGAAAATCAATAGGGGTCATCTGCGAGTCATGATCAATCTACCTATCAAGTTTCATGATCCTAGGCATAAGCGTTCTTGAATTATCATCCGGAAACCATTTTACTATTTCGGGTCACAGTGACCTTGACCTTTGACCTAGTGCCCTCAAAATCAATAGGGATCATCTGCGAGTCATGATCAATGTACCTATGAAGTTTCATGATCCTAGGCCTAAGCGTTCTTGAGTTATCATCCGGAAACCACCTAGTGGACGGACCGACAGACCGACATGTGCAAAGCAATATACCCCCTCTTCTTCGAAGGGGGCATAAAAAAAGTACGAAGTAGTACGGAGTTTAAGCAATATGTGTTCTCTTCAACTGGAGGTGAAAATATTGGTAAACAAAAGTTTAATAGAAATCGGATGGCTCGAATTCTGAATGGCTCAAACTTTTGTTGCCAGTCCCAGAACCATCGGGTTTCGACGGTATGTATTACACACGGATATAACACGTAATGCAATAAGATAGTACATAAATAGTGTGTTATAAAATTGCCAACCTATGCTAATACATACATATACATGCATGAATGTCCTGACAAGTAATATCGCATGCCGTATATATCTCCATCGCGATCTTTGGACTCCAGGAGCCGTGATATAATGGAGTTGAAGAGTAGAGGACTACTTGACCATGTTTCACACAAAATATTCAAGCCCTGACCCTGGAGGTTTAAGATTTTGTAAACAATTGCAAGTCTGCCAACATAGATGTGCCTTTCATATCACCTGATTGATAACTATGTATATGCATTCTTACCCATTAACGATACCACATAACTGCAGTATTTTTCTTGTTATTAAAACATGATAATGAAGCTCAACTTTACAACATATTATCAGCTCCTTCAGCTATTTTTAGACACAATCAGCTATTTACAGATGAGCTATTGTAACCATTGTTATCTCAAGATTACATATCTGAGTTTATATTATAGCGACCCAATGACACACTCTAGTCAAGGTTATTTTGAACATTTACAAATTATTGGATTTAATAGTTAGTAACTCAATCTTTTAATGAAAATCTCAACTTCAAATACTGACCAATAAAGATGCATTTTACATTTAAACTCTGATATGTCTGTTTTGTATTTTAAATTAAATACATAACTAGTCAGTACTGTTCATATTGATACTACAGGTAATAACATGCTTATAATCTATATATATATATATTTCCTTCCAAATTAAATGCAAAAATGTTACAATTTATAACTAGCTTTGCTGCATTTTTTTCACAGCACTCTTAGAAACTACATGTATTCCACAAAGGTTTGGAACAAATACAAATTATTGTACAATACATGTATCCCGGAAAAAACTACTTTTTGGACAAACCCACTAATCTGTTGGTACAAATAAAGCTGACCCATTTATAATCCTTTCAAAATCACACACTGTATCAACCAATAAAGTAAGCTGTAAGCTATCATTAGTTGATATAATGAACCAGCGTTGTTTGTACCAGGGTGATTAGTGGGTTTTTCTAAACTCGTGCTTTTCCGGGATAAGTCTATTACAATGATTTTAAAAGATACAGAGTGAAATCAATTAACAGTGTTACTTTTTTGTTACAATTTGGGGCCGTCATATGGACCAATTTCCAAGAGAAAAAGGTATATATTTTTTCCCAAATGTGATATAAAAATTCCCAATTTAAGGTTTCAAAAAGAATAAATTAAATTTTAAAATGTTTGTTTTTTTTGTTATACAATATTTGAAACAATTGTGGATGGTCAAGTGAAAGTATCCTTTTATATTACATGTATCTTTATTATTGCAAAAATCTTACATCTGTTAACAATTGATTAACTTTCAAAAACATTTGGGCAGAATCAAAGTCAATCTTTTCTGCAACACTTTTCTAGATGCAAACACAGAGAGGGTAATACTCGATAGTCAATATGGCGACATTCATGCTGAGGCAGGTATTTTTGGCTGTTTTATACCCTTTATTACTTGTATTAATTTTTTAATGCTGCTCACTTTCCAGCCATTTCAAAAAGTAAGTTACTTGCGTTTATTTACAGTACAGGCACCATGTACTTAAACAAAAACGCCTGTCCGCGGTGTTCACTTTTCCCGATGGGTGACATTTTGCGGGAGGCAGACACGCTACTGACCGCGGTGTTCGACGAACACCCGAAAAAGCCGCGATTTCACGCTATCGTTAATGGGAACACCCATGATCACCGCGATGCTGCGCAGCCACCGTAAACACCTGTCTGCGAGAGTCATTCACGCGTTTTAAATGTAAATGTACAAAAGAAAATCATATACTACATGTAGATATTAAATGTATGTGCGCATGTATGTGTACTTAAATTCGGACAGTACGTAAAGTCGGAAACGTAAATAAAGCGTTTAGATGATCAATTCTATTGACTCTTTTGGTGTTAATCAATGCGATTGCCCTTTTTAACAACAAATACCGAGTTTCAAAGAAATCAAGAGAGTATTAAATCATTTATGTACTTGTGTCAAACTTTAAGTACTGTCCGAATTTACGTATTGCACCCGTATGTTACGACACTTGTATGCAGTCCGTATACAATACAATAATTGTTTCAATAATGAAGGAACTGATACAGAGTAACGATAACAATACAGCGTGCTCAAATTATATTTTATTAAGAGGAAATGTCAATGCCAAATAATTGGCGAGATACCCCGGTACTTTAGTTGAAATTCAAAACTAAACTTTTAATGGAAATTAAATGATCTTAATGTTGTACTCACTACGAAATTTTTGTTTACAAATAAATACACCTACACCAATTTTCGCGCCCTTTTTATCTGGATAAAGAAATTCATTTATTTCATGTAGAATTTGTAACCTAAAATAGCTGTACACGACGCGTGCAAACCGTGTCAGGTGATTTACGCATGTTGCAATACAACGGTCCTGATTGGGAGCTTATTTCATCATATCTTTAAATAGAATCATATGCCGAAATTCATTTGACACTTTCGAAAATTTAAACGTTTGTGTTTATGACTCTTATCGTCTATACTACCCACCCATAATTTGGTTTTAAAAATATAAATCAGGCATATATGGGATTATCAAGTAATGGATACAGATAGGAAAAGTTGCATGTATGCTATTGAGACAGTTGACACGTATGTATCGGGGAATCCAGAGACTCGGGATAATACGATTGCTACAATCAGTTATGAGTTCTCCATGGCTTTAAACTGTTAATTGAATAATCAAACACTCAATTAACACTCCTCCAGGTTTGGTATCCTACAGCTAGGTGCGAACGTGGTTTTCTTTTATACGCTGCGTTTAAAAAGACAGAAAACACTGGCATGGGCATGGGTGTGAAATGCATTATTCATTATCACTTTTAGATGAAAGAGATCAATACAATACGGTTATGTTCAATTATTTCATTTTAAGCAAACACGATGAACATCGCGGTAGATATTATGGGTCCGCGGTGATTCAGCCCCCGCGTCATTTGATCTGAACACCCATCGCGGGGTTCATATTGGTAAGCGAACACAGTGAGATGAACACCGCGGCGAGTGGTGTTTGTTTAAGTACACGGTGCCTTTACTGTAGTATTAATATTGGCTCTATATCTTGACTTAAATCGCTGTGAAATTTCTTAGTGGGATGACCTAATGACCGCTCCACTAAGAAAATTTGCGGGGAGTAAAGTCAAGATATACAGCCAATTTTAATACGAAATAAATGCTTACAACATTTTAACTGATATGGCTGGACAGTTAATGTCATTTAAAAATTAAACAAAAATAATAAAGGGTACAAAACAGTAAAAAACTGTCTCAGCATGGTAGTCGCCATCTTGACTATCATGTGATTACCCCATCTGAACATTTGATTGGTAGATAAGGTTTAAGCACATCAAACCAGTGAGAGCACTGCCCCTGTCAACTTAACACACTTATTGGTACACAAGTACTTACTATTGGGCACAATCTATTAACTGGTATTCATTGGATCGTTCAAAACAGCTTTGGACTCCCTTGTCTTTCCAGAGAATTTCTGTGTGTTCATAGAACTCCTGCAACAGAACAACAATTGTAAAATTTCAAAAGAAAGTGGTGAAATTTCGGAACACACTGGTGAATTTGTCAGAACAACTGATGGCATTTCAGAAGAAACTGTTAAAATTTCTGAAAACACACATGAATTTCCACATGACAACTGCAGAAGACACAGGTGAATTTAGAGAAAACATTGCTCAAATTTCTGATGATAACTGGTGAATATTCATAAGACAATGGGGAATCTTTTGAAGACATTGATGAAATTTCAGAACACACTAGTAAATTTTAATATAGACAGATGCAATACATGTTTACAGATGTTACCTTAACCCTTAACTAACAGGGTTTATATCACTTTATTTGCTTGTTGGATTGTGCGCAAATTTTCAACAGTATTACAGTTACATTACTGTGGTTGATTAAACGAGTCACTCTTTAATGGCTAAGCTAGTTTACCAGAACCAGTGTTCTCCATAACAAAAGCCAGCTTTACTAATTGAGTAGCTGGCGATTAAACGCAGCTTGCAGCACGCTCTAGCCGCAAAGCAGCAAGCGGGGTAAGTGTGGAAAGGGTTACCCACCTGTAAGGTGATTGCGGCCTCCGTTAAGAAAAATTTAAAATTGACGTGAAATGGTGCAATTTGGCGCATTCTGGGGAGTTTTTTTCGATTAATTAAGCGTTTTTAATAGCAAATAAAATATTTATTGAAATCTCTCAAACTTAAAAAAAAATACATTTCAATTGCAACGGTTTAAAAATTTTGAATCAGAGCCTACATGTTGTAGCTGTAGCTCAATGGCTGGTGGGCAAGCTGTTATTTGCTCTCATCAGATTGCAGGGCTTGCTGCACTTGGACAAGCGCTTGGTGGGCAAGCTGATATTTGTCCTCTTCAGATTGCCGGGCTTGCTGTACTTGGACAAGGGATTGGTGGGAAAGCTGATATTCGCCATCTTCAGATTGCGAGGCTTCCTGCACTTGGACAGGGGCTAGGTGGGCAAGCTGATATTCGTACTCATCAGATTGCAGGGCTTGCTGCATTTGGACAAGGGCTAGGTGGGCAAGCTGATATCTGTCCTCTTTAGATTGCAGGGCTTGCAGCACTTGGACAAGAGCTAGGTGGGCAAGCTGATATCCGTCCTCTTTAGATTGCCGGGCTTGCTGTACTTGGTTAAGGGCTAGGTGGGCAAGCTGATATCCGTCCTCTTTAGATTGCAGGGCTTGCAGCACTTGGACAAGAGCTAGGTGGGCAAGCTGATATCCGTCCTCTTTAGATTGCCGGGCTTGCTGTACTTGGTTAAGGGCTAGGTGTGCAAGCTGATATCCGTCCTCTTTAGATTGCCGGGCTTGCTGTACTTGGTTAAGGGCTAGGTGGGCAAGCTGATATCCGTCCTCTTTAGATTGCCGGGCTTGCTGTACTTGGTTAAGGGCTAGGTGGGCAAGCTGATATCCGTCCTCTTTAGATTGCAGGGCTTGCTGTACTTGGACAAGAGCTAGGTGGGCAAGCTGATATTCGTACTCATCAGATTGCAGGGCTTGCTGCATTTGGACAAGGGCTAGGTGGGCAAGCTGATATCTGTCCTCTTTAGATTGCAGGGCTTGCAGCACTTGGACAAGAGCTAGGTGGGCAAGCTGATATGCGTCCTCTTTAGATTGCCGGGCTTGCTGTACTTGGTTAAGGGCTAGGTGGGCAAGCTGATATCCGTTCTCTTTAGATTGCCAGGCTTGCTGTACTTGGACAAGGGATTGGTGGGCAAGCTGATAATCGCCCTCTTCAAATTGCGAGGCTTGCTGCACTTGGACAAGGGATTGGTGGGCAAGCTGATATCCGTCCTCTTTAGATTGCAGGGCTTGCTGCACTTGGACAAGGGCTAGGTAGGCAAGCTGATATCCGTCCTCTTTAGATTGCAGGGCTTGCTGCACTTGGACAAGAGCTAGGTGGGCAAGCTGATATCCGTCCTCTTTAGATTGCCGGGCTTGCTGTACTTGGACAAGGGCTAGGTGGGCAAGCTGATATTCGTCCTCTTCAGATTGCAGGGCTTGCTGCACTTAGACAAGAGCTGGGAGGGCAAGCTGATATTTGTCCTCTTCAGATTGCAGGGCTTGCTGCACTTAGACAAGGGCTTGGTAGGCAAGCTGATTTGTCCTCTTCAGATTGCAGGGCTTGCTGCACTTGGACAAGAGCAAGGTGGGCAAACTGATATTTATCCTCTTTAGATTGCAGGGCTTGCTGCACTTGGACAAGGGCTAGGTGGGCAAACTGATATTCGTCCTCTTTAGATTGCAGGGCTTATTGCACTTGGACAAGGGCTTGGTGGGCAAGCTGATATTAGTCCACTTCAGATTGCAGGGCTTGCTGCACTTGGACAAGGTCTAGGTGGGCAAGCTGATATCCGTCCTCTTCAGAGTGCGAGGCTTGCTGCACTTCGACAAGAGCTAGGTTGGCAAGCAGATATTAGTCCTCTTTAGATTGCAGGGCTTGCTGCACTTGGACAAGGGCTAGGTGAGCAAGCTGATATCTGTCCTCTTCAGAGTGCGAGGCTTGCTGCACTTGGACAAGGGCTAGGTGGGCAAGCTGATATCCGTCCTCTTCAGAGTGCGAGGCTTGCTGCACTTGGACAAGGGCTAGGTAGGCAAACTGATATTCGTCCTCTTTAGATTTCGGGGCTTGCTGCGCTTGAACAAGGGCTTGGTGGGCAAGCTGATATTAGTCCTCTTCAGATTGCAGGGCTTGCAGCACTTGGACATGGCTGGTAAGGTCTTTCTGCAGCTGTTGCAGCTCCTCCTCTTCCAGGGATTTTACCAGTGGTGGCATCTCTTAGAACATAAGGAACCCATGGTTGACTTTTGAACAAAGACCTGTTAAATTATTCATGGCTTATGCATGTGATATATGAAACATGTCCAACACACGTACTTGGACAAGAGCTAAATCCAAAATTCTTTACATTTATAAGATTTTGTACTGGTAAAAACAACACAATTCCACAGATCATTGCAGCCCATGTTGCATCCATTAAAAAATGTAGAGGAGCATCGTCTACAGTCTACTGGTTATATGCAAGGTGCTGAGTTATAAATGACTTCTGCACATGAAATAATAAGTTTCTATCGTTTATTTTGGGTCTATCAACAGATTGTTCATTCTGACTTGAATTGGCCTACAAAAATCGGCTATGGTTCTTTGACTGGAGTCTTCTGGGCTCTGTTTCAGTCCATTTTTTCCTTGACCTTGACCTTTGACCTAATGACCTGAAAATCAATAGGGGTCATCTGCGAGTCATGATCAATGTACCTATGAAATTTCATGATCCTAGGCATAAGCGTTCTTGAGTTATCATCCAGAAACCATTTGACTATTTAAGGTCACCGTGACCTTGACCTCAGACCTAGTGACCTGAAAATCATTAGGGGTCATCTGCGAGTCATGATCAATGTACCTATGAAGTTTCATGATCCTAGGCATAAGCGTTCTTGAGTTATCCAGAAACCATTTTACTATTTCGGGTCACCGTGACCATGACCTTTGACCTAGTGACCTCAAAATCAATAGGGGTCATCTGCGAGTCATGATCAATGTACCTATGAAGTTTCATGATCCTTGGCCTCAGCGTTCTTGAGTTATCATCCGGAAACCATCTGGTGGACGGACGGACATACGGACATACAGACGGACCGACATGTACAAAACAATATACCCCCTCTTCTTCAAATAGGGGGCATAAAAATCAGACCAGTCCCCACACAAAGTATTTTTAATAACAGGTATTTTATTGCTTAACTTCGTCAATACTTTTTTGCAGTATTAGTTTGAATAAATATCAAAGATCAAACCCCCAATTCACCTTCATTATACTCGCAAACTTACTGAGATTTAAGTACACCTATAAATAGCCTATGTTATCAATGGCAAGCAGGCACATATTACAACCTAAATTATCACAAGCCAAGAATAAATTGGAGGTGGGGGTGGAAGTTTTCAAGAGATAATAAATCCCCTTGTTTGATTAACTTATCTTTACAAAGGCAGTTACAAGGCAGGTTCTTTTAATATACACTGGTTGAAGATTTTCACATTTCTTCAATCATATTCTCGAGGCTCTGAGGAAAAAACAGTAGTAGCCAAATTTCAGCGTTACTATGACGTCCCACCAGAGGGCCAGATAAGATACGTATTAGCGTAAAATACGCATGAGAAAAAGAAAATACGCATGACTTAAAATTTTGTTGCCACCGGTAAAAACGTTGTGACATCACCATCTATGTATAGAATGTGGTTCCCGACCTAATTTGTGTGTATAGAATGTGGTTCCCAACCTAATTTACTCCTCAATCAGAAGGGCATCATTTCATTTTGGCCCACGATCAAGGCCGATGTTGACACAACCCGCTCCTCGCCGCATTGTTGAGAAACGCTATATACGCTTACGGTAAAAACATTTGACATCACATTCGATGACACCGAAACGCCCAACATCAAGCATATAATTTTTGCTATCAGTTCATCTCTTGTGTGGCACTAGTATGAAAAACCCTTTTTACTTCAAGCACTTTTTAAATGGCAGCCAAAATACACATATAATAAACAAGTTTTGTTGGCCAAGCTTAGAAGATTTTGATCGTGGCTGAACAGTGTGTGCTAAACAGTGGCTTGGCAAATCAAGACGGAAAAAGAGATTAATGGCTGCTCATAAGTCAAGGGCAAATAAAACAGAAAAACTGTTAAATAAAACAAAAGGGATTGCTTTATTGTGTACAAGACTGCTTGTTATAGCGAGTTAACACTACATGTACAATTTATTATAAATTCTGATCCTTTGAACATAAATACTCCATAAAATTATCGGATTTTGATTTTTACTCATCAATTAAAAAGTTCATGAGTGAAATACCCCTCGGCTGAAAAAATTATCTGGAGATCTGCGTCCCACATCATAAACTAATTTGCACTAAACAGTACAGGCACTTAAACAAACGCCACTCGCCGCGGTGTTCATCTCACTGTGTTCGCTTACCAATATGAACCCCCCGATGGGTGTTCAGATCAAATGTCGCGGGGACTGTCTGCCATAAGGCATCCTGTTTGCTTAAAATAAAATAATTGAACATAACCGTATTGTATTGATCTCTTTCATTTAAAAGTGATAATGAATAATGTATTTCACACCAATGCCCATGACAGTGTTTTTTGTCTTTTTAAACGCCGCGTATAAAAGAAAACCGCGTTCGCACCTAGCTGTAGGATACCGAACCTGGAGGAGTGTTAATTGATTGTTTGATTATTCATTTAACATTTTGAAGCCATGGAGAACTCATAACTCATTGTAGTAATCGTATTATCCAGAGTCTCCGGATTCCCCGATACATACGTGTCAACTGTCTCAATTGCATTCATGTACATGCAACTTTTCCTATCTGTATCCATTACTCGATATCCCATATATGCCTGATTTATATTTTTAAAACCAAATTATGGGTGGGTAGTATAGACGATAAGAGTCATAAACACAAATGTTTGAAATTTTCAAAAGTGTCAAATGAATTTCGGCATATGATTCTATTTAAATATATGATGAAATAAGCTTCCAATCAGGACCGTTGAAGTGCATCATGCGTAAATCACCTGACACGGTTTGCACGCGTCGTGTACAGCTATTTTAGGTTACAAATTCTACATGAAATAAATGAATTTCTTTGTCCAGATAAAAAGCGCGCGAAAATTGGCGTGGGTGTATTTATTTGTAAATAATTTTTTTGTAGCAAGTACAACATTGTGATCATTTAATTTCCATTAAAAGTTTTGTTGTGAATTTCAACTAAAGAACCGGGGTATTTCGCAAATTATTTGACATTGACATTTCCTCTTAAAAAAATATAATTTAAACATGCTGTATCGTAACTGTTACGCTGTATCAGTTCCTTCATTATTGAAACAATTATTGTATTGTATATTAGGACTGCACACAAGTGTCGTAACATACGGATGCAATACGTAAATTCGGACAGTACTTAAAGTCGGACACAAGTAAATAAAAGATTTAATACTCTCTTGATTTCTTTGAAACTCTGTATTTGTTGTTAAAAAGGTTGCATTGATTAACACCATAAGAGTCAATAGTATTGATCATTTAAAGGCTTTATTTACGTTTCCGACTTTACGTACTGTCCGAATTTAAGTACGCATACATGTGCACATGCATGTAATATCTACATGTAGTATATGATTTTCTTTTGTACATTTACATTTAAAACGCGTGAATGACTCTCGCAGACAGGTGTTTACGGTGGCTGCGCAGCATCGCGGTGATCACTGGTGTTCCCGTTAACGATAGAGTGAAATCGCGGCGATTTCGAGTGTTCGCCAAACATCGCGGTCAGTAGCGTGTCCGCCCTCCGCAAAATGTCACCCATCGGGAAAAGTGAACAACGCGGACAGGCATTTTTGTTTAAATACACGGTGCCTGTACTGTATATGAATGTACCTGTCGCTTTGTGTATGATACTTACAAAAAATTAACAACAGCATATAATTTGCTCATTTTAAAATACTGCATGTACTTAGTTCAATGTTTTATGATTCCGTTACAATACATGGTCTGTTGCAACACGCACGCTTTCCATGTGTGGAACTTGACAGACAACAGAAACAATTTCGCGAACCTATTTTACATGATATACATGTATAGTTAATGGTGCAGCAGCAAATAATATCACGCCGTTGTAAAAAAACTGTTGTAAATCATTCTATTATTCGACATTATGAATATACATGTACAAGAATTAAATTGCTATGGCACAAAATTCTTAATAAATATTGTTTGCACAACTTACTTGTCATATGTAATTAATTGTTCACGATTTGCATTTCACTTTTCATAAGTAAGAATTGTTAACAGTTTGTTTACACTAATTGTTCACAGTAAAAAAGGTGTGATGATTATGCCCGATATCGTCTTTAATGTACTGTTTTAATAACTTTTGTTCATTAAGTAAATGGAAAAACTGTGACTCCTTATAAATCAATTTCTGGTAAATGCTTACTTCATGACCAATGTCAACAAGAAACTGTCGGAGACAGGTGATGCTCCCCAAAAGTTTTTTTTGTCACAATATTGCACTATATATTCAGATAAAAGGAAATGTCTTGAGGGCACAGTAGTAAGGGGGACAAGAATTTTTTTATAGAAAATTTCAAAGGGCCATAACTCTGGGAAAAATCATCCGACCAGAACCCGCTGATAATATGCACATCTCCTCTTGGTAGTGAAGCTTCCCATAAAGTTTCATTGAATTCCGGTCATTAGTTGCTGAGAAATAGCCCGGACAAGAATTGCACTATATGTACAGTTAATGGAAAATTTCAAAGGGCAATAACTCTGTGAAAAATCATCCGACCAGAACCCGCTGATAATATGCACATCTCCTCTTGGTAGTGAAGCTTCCCATAAAGTTTCATTGAATTTAGGTCATTAGTTGCTGAGAAAAAGCCCGGACAATAATTGCATTATATGTACAGTTAATGGAAAATTTCAAAGGGCCATAACTCTGTGAAAAATCATCCGACTAAAACCCGCTGATAATATGCACATCTCCTCTTGGTAGTGAAGCTTCCCATAAAGTTTCATTAAATTGCGGTCATTAGCTGCTGAGACATAGCCCGGACAAAAATTGTGCACGGACGGACGCACACACACACGCAGGGACAGACGAAGCGGCTACTATATGCTTATAAAAAATTATAGTTGCCAGTTAACCCCCCCCCCCCCCCCCTTCATAGGCTTTCTCATACCTGATTGGACAGTGAACATCACAGTTTGGCGTCTTGAAAGTTACCGGCTAATTTCTTGTAAAGCATCTTTGTCATACATAACCGTTTAATGTGGCTTTACTGACTTTAATATTTGATCTTATCTGTGGATAAGCTATTACCCTATGTGAAATTTATGGCAATTCTCCGCAGAAGTAGGTACCGAGTGCTCCTTAAAAATACGGAATATTGATACATTAAGAGAAACTGATTTTTTTTTTACATTTTCAAGTTAAATCGCCAGCTGAAATATTGAAACCATTTTGGTGGTTGGAAATGCTAACATAGTATATTAGTAACAGAGGTGGGTTGATTGTAACTCTGTTACATCTGCTAAACATAAGTATCAGATACAATAGATCTACATTTTACACATAACATTACACTAACTACAATTAAAATGCCTCCTTTGTTATAATTTACTGAATGACAAAAAACACTATTTGTTTGACTGTTCTCAAGAGCAGTTACAGCAGTTTTGGAAACCTGCGATTGCGAATTGTAGGCAGTCATTTGGGAAAATATTCCATTTGAGATAGGGAACGGGGCCAAAATGGCACTGAATTTCAGCCCCAAATTTGACACAAAAAACCCAACAGACCAAAACTATTATCAGACTCAGCCTAGATATCATTGAAAAAATGTCCTGATCAAGTTTCACAAAGTTTGCAGAATAAAAGTGGCCTCTAGAGTGTTAAACAGACAAATGTGACAAAGGAGGATGAATGACAGATAAAAAGTGAACACAAAAGTTCAACACCAGCATTAGCTCAGAAGGGCTAAAAAGAACAAAAAGATCTCTAAGTTTACCTTCCTAAAATGGATTTAATTCACATAACAGTTAAAATGGTTTTACTTGGAAGAATTTACTATAATGTGGATAAGTCATTCTTTACATATATTCATGCATAAGTCTCTAGTATTTTTAGCACATGGTTTGTTAATAAATTGAACAATGATGACATTTTCTCATGTTCTATCCATGGCATAAAATGTTTTCTATACTACAGAAAAACAAAAAACAGTTTTTACACAATGAAAATATTTAAACTTAAGTTATTTTATGTTTGACAAGCACAAACTTGTAAAACCAAAAATCCTTTATAAAAGGCGAAATATGAATACCTCACAAGTATAAATGCCTTCCCCCATCAAAGGTTCTAATCCAGACATCATGGGAACAATAATATGAGAGATTCTAATTTAAGCTTTTCTATGTACTTTTCCTCTTGATAAACCTTCGCACACAAACGAGAAATGACTCATGTACATGTGTATGTCAGGTAACATAGTTTGCACTAAATCTGCATGTTACAAATATTTCTAGAAAACCAGAACATGAAATGTATCTTTCTTCTGCAATTTGTTTGCTGTCAAGTTTCTAAGACCCCGCATAAAAATAAATGCAATTAAAGCCAATTATGATATATATCTCAGAACTATCCATGGTTTCTTGTATGAGTAGAAGTTAATTTTTCAATGTTCAATCTTGTACCTATGGCCATTATTTTCAAATTTTTCGAATTACCAGCGAATGGAAAAAATGTCAAATTGAAATAAAAACAAAGGCTGTTTGTAAAACATGCATGCCCCCCATATGGGCTGTCCGTTGTAGTGGCAGCCATTGTGTGAATACGTTTTTTTGTCACTGTGACCTTGACCTTTGACCTAGTGACCTGAAAATCAATAGGGGTCATCTGCGAGTCACGATCAATCTACCTATGAAGTGTCATGATCCTAGGCAAAAGCGTTCTTGAGTTATCATCCGAAAATCATTTTACTATTTCGGGTCACCGTGACCTTGACCTTTGACCTTGTGACCTCAAAATCAATAGGGGTCATCTGCGAGTCATGATCAATGTACCTATGAAGTTTCATGATACTAGGCGTAAGCATTCTTAAGTTATCATCCTGAAACTATTTTACTGTTTCGAGTCGCTGTGACCTTGACCTTTGACCTAGTTACCTGAAAATCAATAGGGGTCATCTGCCAGTCATAATCAATGTTCCTATGAAGTTTCATGATCCTAGGCGTAAGCATTCTTGAGTTATCATCCGGAAACCATTTTACTGTTTCTAGTCACTGTGACCTTTGACCTTTGAACTGGTGACCTGAAAATCAATAGGGGTCATCTGCCAGTCATGATCAATGTACCTATGAAGTTTCATGATCCTAGGCTTAAGCATTATTGAGTTATCATCCGGAAACCATTTTACTGTTTTGAGTCACTGTGACCTTGACCTTTGACCTAGTGACCTGAAAATCAATTGGTGTCATCTGCCAGTCATGATCAATGTACCTATGAAGTTTCATGATCCTAGGCGTAAGCATTCTTGAGTCATCATCCGGAAACCATCTGGTGGACGGACCGACCGACCGACGGACCGACATGTGCAAAACAATATACCCCCTCTTCTTCGAAGGGGGGCATAAAAAGTCATGGCTGAGAAAGAAATTTTCAAGCTGTTCTTAATTGTGGCCAAATTTGACCTTTGACCTTTAAGTGTAATTTATTATTATTAACCCATTTATGCCTTGAGTCTAGAAAAAAAAAATGATGCGGCATCTCATCAGGGTCTGTGCTGTTTGCTTACAGGAATTTTTGTAAGAAATATTCTTAATATAGAAATAAATATACTAGACATCATTAATTTTGGAAATAAATTGATCCAATTTAGAAGGATGGGAGAGTCCACTAGGCATAAATGGGTTAAGCAGATGGGTACATGTATTACACACAACACATCAGATGGATGGACTTTAGAAAAACGTCCAGCAAGTGGAGGACATACGAAAAACAGGATTTGAAGGATATATCTGGTCTCAGTATCCATCAATATATGGCAGAATTATGTCTGAGACAATACTTTTTGCTATATGTCGCCTTCTTGGAAGGGGGGGGGATACAAATATTGTAATGATAATCACATCTGTTATATTAACTCCTGAAATGTGACTGTTCTCATTTTACTGTCTTCGACAAGGCAATTTTCAAAATTTGTCAGCATATCAAAACTTTATAATCTCTGGTCTAGTTCTATAACAATTTTATGTCTCTGCAACAATATTGATTAGGTAGGCAAAGTATGACATGGAGTGCTATAAATAAGTATACTGTTTATGGCTAAGCTACACTACGCGACCCGTGATTTTTGCCGCGATTCTCGCATCACCGCAATCGATGCAACGTGACAAATTGCGATGATTCCGAGCGACAAGAAAATTTGGGTGATGTCTCGGCGAGCGTCGCGCGATGTATCTCGCTGATACGCAATCAGCGCGAATCACCGCAAATCTTTGCGAACCGCCGTGGTTCACCTTTTTAAGAGATTTACATTAAGGGTTACACTACATTACATGTACATGTAACATATATGTATACACTTACATTATACATTGCAATAATAAAGCTTTTGCTGTTGTTGTATGCAATGGGCGTATTAGCTAAAATACTCCCGTTCCGACATGAACGTGATGAAGTAATGTCGGAAGCTTTAACGGCTCCAAATTAATATAACAGCGCAGAAGAATGATCATGCAATAATTATTTAACATAACATGTAAACATTATTTAACTAATTGCATTAGCAGAATGTTTATTAAAACTTACAATCAATTATATTCCAGGCCCGAATACACTACCACTGTTCAAATTCCATATTGTTGCAATATACATGTAGCGTGGCACTGTGTAAATTGAAAGTTGCATAGTGTTTCGTCATTAGTCGGTTATAAATACCTTGTTTCTCTACATGGTATTTGATTTCGACGAAACTAATAATTTGGTTATTTACAAGAAATATGATATAAGTTTTCCATTTAAACTTTGATCTTACCGTGTGTGTTTATTGACGTTATTAATTATGTTAATACTTATTTTTGCATTTCATTAAGAATTATAACGTGTAGCCTTTTTGTTAACAGTGTTTAGCAAATTATTCGCGCCTTAAGACACGGAAAATTGTTTAAGTAACACTTTCATTTAAAGGTTAAATGTAATCGGTAGATTACATCTAATTATTTGGACTAAAATATGCTATACTTATTTATTTTCTGCTTCAGGCTCCAATGCGGATAACTCGTGTTACTCGCGTTACTTTCCGAGCGTTGTACATACATGCACAAAGCCGGAAATCGGAAATACATTACTGTTCTATTTTTAAGTACATGTTATTATGACATCGTGGTATATAATTTGTTGTTATTACATCATTGCCTATACATTAAAGCCGTTAAACATTGTGTTTGTTTTGCTGGAAAAAAAAACACAAGTATATCAACGTAGCACTTAGCGTTCGCAGAGTTCAATAAATTTATGATGATGTATAATGTACATGCATTTCTCTGGGTTTTCACGCAAAAAACAAAAAACCCTCAACATTTGATTATTAAGTGTGTACTGTCCAGCAGGTGATAGTGTTTGTTCAAGTGTCTAATTGGCACTCTTTGTACGTGTTCAAACTGTGAAAAGATGTGACAATCACAGAAACAACAGGATGGCGCTGCCAATTAAGTGCGATAATGGATCAAAGGGCATTGACAAAAAATAACAGTTTAGATATATTTTTTGGCTTTTACTCAGATGGTCTCTCACAACAAAAAAACTATACAGGTCAAGGTATTATGTTTTACTTCTATCAGTAACGATACGGATACGGCGTGTTTGATTTGAATTGACTTTAAAAGAAATATCAAATTGTTGGCGATATAACTGTTATAAAAATACCAACGAAACATTTAACCGAAATCAACAGAATTCAATGTTCTATGCGCTACGCAGTTTGTATAAAAAATCAATACTTGCACACTCGTATACCTTGACCTTGTACATTGCCGCATAATTTTCGCGCTCTTTTGTCGGGAAATATACATGATAACTATATTGAAAGCATTTGTAAACGTCGTGTTAACATTAAAACATCAGAAGTGTGTTTCGGATTATAAATTTTTATTCTCATTTGGGAATTTAACGGAACATTTATACTTATGGTATATTGGTTTTGAATTGTATATTAATTTGTTACAACGCTTTACGTGTGAAAAAAATGTTTTGATAATATTATGCATTAATAGCACAATTTCCAGGAGGAAAACGTTTTTACATGAAGGCGTATGACGCAATAAAACGTTTTTTTGTAAGATCGTATTGTATCAATCTAAATTTAAATACGCTCGTCCTATGAAAGCTGTGTCCCACATTATGCGCTGTACTCTTTACACTTCTGAAAAATGGCGTAGTCATATGGTTGTTTTAATGAAATTCTCAAACATATTTACTGACATAAATGTTCAAGATTATTTGTTTGATGTTGGATTATCGGATATTTGTGACGGCGCCCTATTTGTGAACATTAGAAGCATTATGTACATGTATAAAGTTATCGATACGATTCGGTTTCTATGCATGAATTGGCGAGTCATCGTTGTCACTGCGATCACGGCGAATTGCGGCGAATCGCAGCGAATCACCACAACATTGAGGGGATTTAGCGCGAAGATTATCTTGCTCTCGCGCGACGTCGGAGTGACGAGTCACGTGAAATCGCGGTGATTTTCCACCCAAAAAGCAAAATGCCCGCCTTGACTTCGCAAATTAGGCAAAAATCACGGGTCTCGTAGTGTATAATTGATAAATAAAGAGTTTTTAGATTTCTTGTTGTTTTTTTATTGCTGAAACTTGGTAATTTACCTCTGTGACGTTATTCAGTTTACTTAACAACGCCATGTGCAATTTGCCGTAATGACGTTGATCGTATTAACTGAGTAAATGCAGTTTATTTCCATCCTAATGTCAATTTCTCCGTATAACAAAGCGTGGTCAAATGTATAACAAAGTCAGAGATTCATTCCAATCTAGTTTAATTTATATTTAAATTATTCCGTGAATAACTACATAAAACACAAGTTCCTCGGTTTATTAGTCTTTCTTAACATTTCTTTTAATGTCCAATTAAAATAATTTCAATTAAACAGCAAACAAAGAAACACTAAGTGTAAAATCATTTTCCTAGTCTGTCTCTCGTCGTTTCTTTTTAAATACCAAATGTTGCGGAAATACAGTCGGAAATAAACGCACATAAATTATCAGTACATTGTAACCGTATCGTAAGAACATTCAATAGCCGGGAAACAACCCGTCTACTGAGATTTTACTAACGGTCATTTCGGCTAGCTTGTACATAAACGATCTATTAATAGAAAAGATAGACGAAATCGACTCGGGGTTATGAATATTATTGACAACTTCACCGTTTGAAATGGGAAGCGTTTACCTCAATGGTTTGCTGGCCACGCATTATTACGTACTTTCATCTGACAATTTTTGAAACTTAAACAAAGTAACTTTCAATACGAATTTAAGAAATTGGTGTTTAAATTGTATATATTCCATGAAGATAATTTCTACACAATTTAATAATAAAAGTCCTCATATTGCAAATGAAATAACTGATTGTGTGTTTGTTTGGATTACATATATGGAAAAGCTTCTCATTTTCATATATTTCTTGAAAGAAACACACTTTGGAGTGTAATTATTACAAAGTTCTAGACAGGAGCAAACATTTACATTTAATATGCCACCAGATTTTGGGTACTATACAAAATGCACTATATTATGCGAACTCTGAATAAAACATCAAACTTGGAATGGACATCATTTTGGGGATTTTCTTGAGGTGAGTGATAAATCATAGAGATATAGACTCGTTTTATTTCTTCTTTCATTACAGACAATTACCATTTACATTGTTCATTATAGATTATATATTTTGTCAATGTATAATCCTCGAGGACTGCGTGTAACCCGGGTGCTAGGCAGCAGTGAAAGGACATTGTCATGGGTGGTACATGCGCTTTACGCCAATGACGCCAACTGTTATGGTATTGAGCGTTCGGGTGTATTGTTTGTCACACTATAAATACTTATCAACTAGACGCAGTGAAGGCCCGAAATACCGGGTCAAACTTGATTTAATAGTGAGAGTCTCTTAATAGGGAAATATTTAAGTCTATGAAAGTTAGGCACCATTGAAATGTACTTACTGTTGGGTAATCAAAGTCAGGCACCATTGACTCGTTCTGTATGTAGTTCACTCGGAACTGGTTATCCGGATTTTCTAGCATGACTGGTGGATTCAGCACGGACATGGCACCAGTGATGGTCTGTAAATAGAACAGCAGCCTCACTATGGGATGCAATGTCACAATTATAGTCGTAAATGCTTCAACAAAAACCACAGCACTCAGGATCTCAATATTTGTTTGTGCTTGTTTATTTGCTGAAATTATTCACAAAAGTTGACAGCATCAGTTAGAACACTTTTTGTATTAACTCTCACTTATGCTGGCCAAGCTTAATTGATATCAGCCCTTTACCTGTTATTAATGACAAGTGCACTCACATTGTAACAAGGGCTGTTTGTAAAACATGCATGCCCCCCATATGGGCTGTCCGTTGTACTGGCAGCCATTGTGTGAATATGACTTTTGTCACTGTGACCTTGACCTTTGACCTAGTGACCTGAAAATCAATAGGGGTCATCTGCAAGTCACGATCAATGTACCTATGAAGTGTCATGATCCTAGGCAAAAGCGTTCTTGAGTTATCATCCGAAAATCATTTTACCATTTGGGTCACCGTGACCTTGACCTTTGACCTTGTGACCTCAAAATCAATAGGGGTCATCTGCGAGTCATGATCAATCTACCTATGAAGTTTCATGATCCTAGGCATATGCGTTCTTGAGTTATCATCCGAAAATCATTTTACTATTTCGGGTCACCGTGACCTTGACCTTTGACCTAGTGACCAAAAAATTAATAGGGGTCATCTGCGAGTCATGATCAATCTACCTATAAAGTTTCATGATCCTAGGCATATGCGTTCTTGAATTATCATCCAAAAATCATTTTACTATTTCGGGTCACCGTGACCTTGACCTTTGACCTAGTGACCTCAAAATCAATAGGGGTCATCTGCGAGTCATGATCAATCTACCCATGAAGTTTCATGATCCTAGGCGTATGCGTTCTTGAGTTATCATCCGGAAACCATTTTACTATTTCGGGTCACTGTGACCTTGACCTTTGACATAGTGACCTCAAAATCAATACGGGTCATCTTCAAGTCATGATCAATGTATCTATGAAGTTTCATGATCCTAGGCCCAAGCGTTCTTGAGTTATCGTCTGACAACCACCTGGTGGACGGACCGACCGACCTACTGACCGACATGAGCAAAGCAATATACCCCCTCTTCTTCGAAGGGGGGCATAAAAATGCCAGTAACTTGACAACTACACAGGTACATAAGAAAGAATTTCATGACCATTCATCACACAAGTTGTATATATAGCAAGGAACCCTGACAGGTGTCCATGGTGAATCCATATACATGTACTCCTGAAGGGAAGTTAGAGCTCTCTATTTTTATGTAATATTCTTGAATATAAATATATTTATAACAGTTTGGACATAATGCTTGTGACATGAACAATAATACAGAGACAGGTAAATCAACATCCTCTGAAAATTCTTAACACATCCAATATCCAACTTTGTGAAAGTGTGGTCAACTTCCAAGCTCGAACAATTTACAATTCAATGAAAAATTACATCAAATACAAAAAATCTATGCTTACCATTAAAACCCACAAAACAAGCAGTGAGAAAACTTGATTGAAGCCAAAAAATAGCTTTAGGAAGAGAATTGACATACTGTTACAATATTGTAATGCACATGTTTATATCGCATGCAGCACAAAAAGTCATTTAAATACAGTTGAACTCCTCTGATCGTCTGTGTGTATTGATTTTTTAAGCCAATAAGTGAGCAAGCTTTGCTTACAAGTAAACCATGATTCTTGCAACATGACAAAAGTTCTCTGCTTTCCAAAAGTGACATGGCAGATAAAACCAATAGAAATCACAACTAAACCATGCCTGGACGACATGGCAGATAACACCAATAGAAATCACAACTAAACCATGCCTGGACGACATGGCAGATAACACCAATAGAAATTACAACTAAACCATGCCTGGACGACATGGCAGATAACACCAATAGAAATCACAACTAAACCATGCCTGGACGACATGGCAGATAACACCAATAGAAATCACAACTAAACCATGCCTGGACGACATGGCAGATAACACCAATAGAAATCACAACTAAACCATGCCTGGACGACATGGCAGATAACACCAATAGAAATCACAACTAAACCATGCCTGGACGACATGGCAGATAACACCAATAGAAATCACAACTAAACCATGCCTGGACGACATGGCAGATAACACCAATAGAAATCACAACTAAACCATGCCTGGACGACATGGCAGATAACACCAATAGAAATCACAACTAAACCATGCCTGGACGACATGGCAGATAACACCAATAGAAATCACAACTAAACCATGCCTGGACATTTTTTCAAACTAGGAAAATAAGCTATGTTAGCGTTACCAATCGCCGAAATCGCCATTGGCAATTACAATTCCTGGCTGGCGATTAAAAATAAGATTTTCATGAAATTGGCCATTGAAAAAAAAAAGACCCTATGCTTTTCAAGTGCACAATCTAAATGCCTGTTTTCAGGCCGTAAAAATTGCCAGAAACATCGCTAATATTACACAGATAACACCCTTACCGAAAAGGCCCCAGGGGATAATGACACCCGCCTAGGTCGATAATCCACATGGCTAATGTCTTAATTGGTAAACGCTTTACACTGCGACCAGACTTTTTCAAACATTTGGGTTACTCGCAGCGATTTACGAGATAAATGAATCACTGAAGCGTGCCGTGTAATTGACCTATTGATGTTACGATTCAACGTTATCGAATGGACCAGTACAGAATTGTCATTTAATAAGATGGGTGGAGTTATGGCATTATTGACATTGCCACAATAAACTAATTTCCCAAGAAACAACGACTTTGATTGGCTAAAAAAGTAGATAAGAGTAACTTCCCTTTACGGTCGCTATGCTACTTGAAAGACTGATTTAGAAAGTGAGTTGCAGATTTCGGGAAAAATGGATGCTTCGAACAAAAAAGAAAAGTCAAAGCAACACAAATTAACACAATTCTTTAGAAAAGAAAGTGGACAGAATAATGGAAGCTCAGGAAATGACCAAATGTTAGGTTCGCGATTGGAGAATGTGACTTCAAGCAAAAAAAGGGCTAATTTCAAAAAAAAAAGTATTAATTTTGCTCAGGAAATAGCCCCAAAACGCACCACAGACGATCTAGGATCAAACAAATTTCCAGGGTCCAGCATGCCCCTAAACCCCCCTAGATTTGGCTACTATGACTTTTTCCTTAGCGCCAACCTAGAATAAGTCCAAATGATTGTATTTGCCAATCATGTTCAGATATCATCAAATATGGGAAATATTACATGGTGGATGTGATGTACAGTACAGCTCACGCAAAACCAACAAATTCCGCTATCCGCAGAGTTTAACAATATCAAGTGTTTGCGGAGTCGACTCAGCAACGACCAAGTGGTCTCCAAGTTGCCACGTCTGTTCGCCAAGACACGCCACGGCACGCCAAGGAAATTGTTGGTGATATGACGCCAAGTCACTCGGCGAACAATCTTATTAACTATAATTTACCTTGGATAGAAACTGATCACATGTTCCTAATCATAATGTTTATTAAATGTAGACTAACTACATTCAGACATAAACAAGCAAAGCCCCCCCCCCCCTCTCCCCGAAAAATAAAATTAATTTGTCTGTAGAACAATATGGGATTGTTAGCATTGTTAGCAGATATAAGAGTCTGCTTTTTCAAATTTCATCATGTATTTCACACCCATGCCCATGGCAGTTTTTTCTGTCTTTTTAAACGCAGCATATGAAAGAACAAGAAATGTGTTTGTCAGAAACACAATGCCCCCTACTGCTCCGCTTTGATTTATTTTAATTTATTTTTTATGATATCCCTTTAAAAAATATTACTTCCCTTGTAACAAGAGATGTGTTTGTCAGAAACACAATGCCCCCTATTGCGCCGCTTTGAAATAAAATTTCAATACATCATTTGACAGGTTTACAAATTATCTCCCTTTCAAGCTTATTACTTCCCTTGGATTGTATTTTTTACTTTTGACCTTGAAGGATGACATTGACCTTTCACCACTCAAAATGTGCAGCTTTGTGAGATACACATGCATGCCAAATAGCAAGTTGCTATCTTCAATATTCAAAAAGTTATGACCAAACTTTAACAAAGGTTAAAGTTTTGGTTAAAGTTTTGGGACACACACAATGAATGAATGAATGAATGACGAACAGACAGACAGGCCAAAAACAATATACCCCCGATCTTTCGATCCGGGGGCATAAAAATGATCTGTACATGCCAAATGATAAATAGAAACAAGATGTGTTTGTGAAACACAATGTCCCCCTATATGACGTTTAACCTTGAAGGATGACCTTAACCTTGACCCTTCACCACTCAAAATGTGCAGCTCCATGAGATACACATGCATTTCAAATATAAAATTGCTAGCTTCAATATTGCAGAAGTGACATTACATGAGCAATTTTGACCCATATATTTGACCTTGAAGGATGACCTTGACCTTGACCTTTCACCACTCAAAATGTGCAGCTCCATGAGATACACATGCATGCCAAATATCAAGTTGCTATCTTCAATATTGCAAAAGTTATTGCAAATGTTAAAGTTGGCGCAAACCAACAGACCAACCAACCAACCAACAGACCAACCAACCAACAGACAGGGCAAAAACAATATGTCCCCCACTACTATAGTGGGGGACATAATTATCTCCCTTTAAAGCTTGTTACTTCCCTTGGATTGAAGGATGACCTTGACCTTTCACCACTCAAAATGTGCAGCTCCACGAGATACACATGCATGCCAAATATCAAGTTGCTATCTTCAATATAGCAAAAGTTATGGCCAATGTTAAAATTTTCGGACTGCCAGACGGACAGATGGATGAACGGTTCAAATGCTATGTGCCACCCTACAGGGGGCATAAAAACGTGTTCGCACCTAGCTGTAGGATACCACACCTGGAGAATTGATAAATGCGTGTTTGTTTATTGCATTTAACAGTTTGAAGCAATGGAGAACTCATAACTGATTGTAATAATCTTATTATCCCGAGTCTCTCGATTTCCCCGATACATACGGTTAAACTGTCTCAATCGCATACATGCAACTTCTCCTGTCTTTATCCACTACTCGATAATCCCGTATATGCCTGATTTCCATTTATAAAAGCAAATTCTGGAAAATATTGACGATAAGAGTGCTCAAGAATGTCATTAACACAATTTGCGAAAGTATCAAATGAATTTCAGCATACGTTTCTATTTAAAGATTAGATGAAATAAGCGCCCGGTCAGGACAGTTGTATTCCAACATGCGTAAATCACCTGACACGGTTTGCACGAGTCGTATACAGCTATTTTAGATTACAAATTCTAGCCACAAATACATTGTGCACATAAATGAAATGAATTTCTTTGTCCTGATAAAAAGAATGCAAAAAAATTGGTGTGGGTGTATTTATTTGTTAATAATTTTTTTGTAGCGGGTACAACATTGAGATCATTTAATTTCCATGAAAAGTTTCGTTGTGAATTTCAACTTAAGTACCGGGGTATCTAGCAAATTATTTGGCATTGACATTTCATCTTAATAAAATATAATTCAAACACACTGTATCATTACCATTACGCTGTTTCCGTTCCTTCATTATTGGACCAATTATTGTATTGTTGTTTCGTGTACAGATAATATTCTTCTGCAGCGACCAATAAACAACTTAATTTATATTTAGATTTAAAGCAACATATACAAGTTATTTTCTGGGAATCAAGAACAGTTGTAGTTAATTTTGTGAAAATAAACCAATATCTGTTTGTATTTAAATTGTCAAACTTTTTTTATATTTTGTGTCATCTGTGTATGGTATGTTGGTTTGGTTCTCATTATGTTGAGCAATTCTTATGAAAATAAATATTGTTATTTTAAATGTTTTAACCCGTTACCACTTAGATGCTTATTTTTACCACGATCGCGATCTTTGGACCCCTTCACCTGCGATATATTTGAGTTGCAGTGTGAATACAAGTTTAAGACAAACTTTGCATGCAACTGGACACAGCATTAGCTTGTTTTAGGAACAAAAAGGACATAATGGTGGACTTTTAAATAAGATAACTGTTATATAGATTGAGTAAAAGTCCAACTTTCTGTCTTATAGACAGTCACATATATAGAAATATACAGTACAGCCAAAGCGGAACAAACGTATTTCGCGATCCGCGGCGGCAAGGCGAAACGAGTCGATGCCGCGTCAGTCGTTGAAGCCGCGTCAGTATGCGGCGGCAAGTCGCATTTCGCCGCGAAACTTCGCATCTGTCCGCCGAGACATGCCGCGATCCGCGGCATGATGCCGAGTCGATGCGCATCATGAAATAAAAAATCTTTTTAAAATTATTAGTTACATGTAGTTAACAAATTTTGAAAGAACAATTATAATAATAATTAAAATCATAATAAATTTATTGTGCGCTGATTGTATTATCATATACATGTAAGCATAGTTAATGTGTCTGGCCAATTAAGTTTGTTTCCCGCCCGTAGTGTATGTATTTCACACATAAACAAGGTCACGTAATTATGTTTTCGCACATACAAGTGGTCAATGCTCCAGCATATGGTGGATTTATAAATTAATTGCATGTTGATTCTGCTATTATATTTTAGCTGAGAAATTAGCAGTTTGAAGCCACATCAATAATCAAGACGGTGACGACGTATTTGTTGTTTTGTTAATTATCAGCTTATTATAACTATTGTTTGAATATGCATATATAAACACGTTTTATTTTGTTCATATTATACAGTTAATATCGCTACTAATTACCCGATAATCCCGTATATTCCAGTTTTAAAGCAAATGCTGGTAAATATTTACGATACACAAACATTCTTGATATTTCCTTAAGTATCAAATACATTTTGGCATTTGTTACTATTTATAGAGATGATGAAATAACGTCTAATCGGGGCGTTTTTTTCCCCACTGAACACGCGATTTACGCCTGACGTGATGTTCATGTATTTATACAACACAAAATACACCCAAACTTTCCAAACGACGTTCTACATGTCTGCATAATTTTCGCGCGCTTTTTATGAAACAAAGGATATTTTGAGCACTGTTTATTTGATGCTAGAATTTGCCAAAGGACGCGTTAGCATTAAAATTCGGAAGTGTTAGCATTAAAATTCGGAAGTGTGTTTCGGATTACAAATTTAATAATGATAATCGAACGAAACATTAACAGTTGCGCGTAATTAATTCTACGCTACACATACATGTATGTACATGTAGGTGGATATCTTTTCACTCGATCTGCCGCGTACGTATGCGGCGGATTTACTCCGCGAAAGTACGCGAGGTTAATACAGACTCGGCGTCGTTGCGCGGATCGATGCCGAGTGCCACGGCGATACGCCGCGTGAACACACGATTCGGCCGCCACGGACTAATAATCTGGCCGTGGCGTAGCCGCGGATTTTGTTTGTGCCGCTTTAGCTCTACTGTATGTTTATAACACAGTTGTTGTTTCTTGTTATAAAAATTCCCCCCTTTACAAAAAAATCCTCCTCCTAAGGGCTGCTGACCCCTTCCGCCAAAGTAGTGTAAGGGCACTGGTGTTTATGGTGGAAATGATGCAGTGAGTATGGTGGCAATAGTACTGTGTCATGGTTCAAACAGAAATCTCAAACCTAAATTCAAGTACTTTTCAAGACCAAATTTTCATTTTCAAGGCCAAGAATCGTACGTTAGTTTCCTTTTAAAAAGGCATTTTCAACCGAACATGGGTATCCATTTGCTTGGATTGGTCTTTCTTGTTTAAACTTTCATCAAAAGACACTGAGTACTGTCCACTTATAGAACTATCAAGTAAAGTTTTGAAATGTTCAGCTAGCCCAAAAACGGCACATATGCTGTCTTGCGGTCTCCGCAAGAAAATTTCTGTTCTTCTGTACCGACATGGAACATAAACTGAACTAAATGTGTAATGTTTTAAGTGGAATTGGAGGATTGATGTGTGCAAACGGTATGCAATACCCACAATTCTTCCGCTTTCAACATATCATTTTTGTAACGAATTTGTCTATGGATGTCTGCGAGTTTGATACTGCTACTGATGGTTGCGAAGGTCCTGGAATTTGAATATCTTCTATCTGCACACTTTATGTGGCTGTGCCTTCCTGGTTCGACACAGATGGGCTGTTGTTGTTTTAGATTTAACAGTTTTAACAATAATACCTTCCTGTTTCACTAAAAACGCATCACAGGAACCCTGTTTGCATCTCAATTTCATGTTTCTTTGTGGGTTTCCCCTTTCTCGTGGCTTTTCAAAGCGCTTTCCCCCATCCCCCTGATATGAATGGTCTTCATACAGACCCGACAATGAGCTTTTCGAATGACATTTGTTTTCTGTACCCAGGAATATTCAGTTAACCACCCTGGTTTGAAACGACACTTCCCCATCGCTGCGTTTTCACTCGCGAAAATTGATCACAATGGAGAAGCTCTGACGTAGTACACATAATCTGTGACGTGCACACATACCGTTTCATACTCAATAGTGTACGAAACTTATATTTCGTACTCAACTTTTTGTACGAAGGAATTTATGATAAATTTTCGTAATATTTCCCTTAAAAACGATTTAAGTTTATAATTAAAGCAATGATAAAAGTAATTTTGAGCAGAAATAAACATTTTCATGGCTTTTTTACATGAAATGAGCACTTTTTAAGCACTTTTTCAAGGCAAACCTTTGTTCAAGGGCTTTTCAAGCCTAGGACTCGTTTTCAAGCACTTTTCAAGCCCTGTGCGAACCCTGTGTGTATATGGTGGAAATAATGTAGTGTGTATGGTGGCAAATGTACTGTTTATGTGGTGGAAATGATGTAGTGTGTATGGTGGCAATAGTAATGTGTATATGGTGGAAATGATGTAGTGTGTATGGTGCCATTGGTACCGTGTATATGGTGGAAATGATGTAGTGTGTATGGTGGTAATGGTACTGTGTATGTGGTGGAAATGATGTAGTGTGTATGGTGGTAATGGTACTGTGTATATGGTGGAAATAATGTAGTGTGTATGGTGGTAATGGTACTGTGTATATGGTGGAAATAATGTAGTGTGTATGGTGGTAATGGTACTGTGTATATGGTGGAAATAATGTAGTGTGTATGGTGGTAATGGTTCTGTGTATATGGTGGAAATGATGTAGTGTGTATGGTGGCAATGGTAACGTGTATATGGTGGAAATGATGTAGTGTGTATGGTGGCAATGGTACCGTGTATGTGGTGGAAATGATGTAGCGTGTATGGTGGTAATGGTGTAGATGGTGGAAATGATGTAGTGTGTATGGTGGTAATGGTACTGTGTATGTGGTGGAAATGATGTAGTGTGTATGGTGGCAATTGTACTGAGTATATGGTGGAAATGATGTAGTGTGTATGGTGACAATGGTACTGTGTATATGTTGGAAATGATGTAATGCTATGGTGTGAGGTTGTGGATTCATATGGAGCTTTCTCAAAATCTTTCTAAAGACACAAAGTACTGATTCTACCCTGGACATGGACTTGAGACTCTGTGGCTATTCGACCAAGGCTTTTGACGCGCTAATTTACAAAGTTGATATAAAAGAGATCTAAATCATAAACTGTTGAAACAGCTTTGAAAATTATTTTTGTATTAATTTCTTACCTTCCATTTATTTGGACTCACAAACTATTCATTAAAACTTATTTCAAAACTGGTCTTAAATATATTTAGATAATTCAATTACTGCCTTTCAATGTTTGGCAAGCACAACCCAGTGTCAATGGAATTCATACAGCTTTACATGGCTTCTACACACTGTCATTGATTAGCTAGTCAATTAAGGTGGTTATTCACTGATCAATTTAATGCAAATTTTTCTTCAAACTAAAACTCTTAATCTAATATGTATAAACACTGAAGGTTTCTTTCTCAAATGACAAGAAAATCAAAGATGTTGAAACGGAAAAAGGGCTCAAGGGAATGCAGTCATATTTTCAAGAGGTCAATTTATAAATTGTTGGTGTCAAAACACTAAACAAGAGGGCCTGAAACGCCCAAAGTCGCTCACCTGAGATTCAAAGGAACTGTCCTGTTCTGTGCAGCCCAAGATGTCATAAGAACAAAATGTTCTTACCAACTTTCATGACTTTTCATACACATCCAATATATCATTTAAACAAATATTCAGACAAAGTTGTTTTTTTTTAACAGCACAGATCATGAGACTCATGTGATTCCTTGCACTGCTATTGCTTCCTCTTGAGACTCATGTGATTCCTTGCACTGCTATTGCTTCCTCATGAGACTCATGTGATTCCTTGCACTGCTATTGCTTCCTCTTGAGACTCATGTGATTCCTTGCACTGCTATTGCTTCCTCATGAGACTCATGTGATTCCTTGCACTGCTATTGCTTCCTCTTGAGACTCATGTGATTCCTTGCACTGCTATTGCTTCATGAGACTCATGTGATTCCTTGCACTGCTATTGCTTCATGAGACTCATGTGATTCCTTGCACTGCTATTGCTTCATGAGACTCATGTGATTCCTTGCACTGCTATTGCTTCCACTTTTCATAAACACACGAATTACAGTTCATAAAATGATCAAAATACACATACTGGTTCATAAGTCTTCTTTTTAAGCTGTATCTTAAGTCTAATTTTTTTGTTGGCTTGAACATTTAACCTTCTTGAATTAATAATATAATGGTGTAATTAACCAACTGAGCGAATGGGTCAATAAGGTCTATCAATAGATATTGATTTGTTATTCACAGAAAATCTGCCATGCGTATGAAATAATGACAAGTAACAGTACAAATTGTCAACTGTAAGGTATTTTAAACCAGTAGCAATTGTCAACCATCACTTCTGTATCTATTTTTAGCTTTAAACATCTTTTAGTGATACAGTGTGATACAGTGTTTGTCAAGGACAATGAAAACCGTAAATTTGAAAATACCTTTTATGTGCCTTAAATATGGAAAACAACCTGTCAGATTGATAAGATTTGCTGAAAAAACTACATATTAAACTTGAAACAACAATGAATCAGTAAAATGATAACTAATACAGTTAATTTCCACAGTCTTAATTTCAAACCATTTGTACATTTCTGAAAGACAAGTGATTTATTGAGACTTTGGAGACTGGATTTGGCAAGATAAATAGTTATCTGACTTCAGTTTGGTTTTATATATATATATATATATATATATATATATATATATATATATATATATATATATATATATATATATATATATATACAGGGATCATATTTTTTTCGGTTTTGTCGGTCCTAGACCGATTTGGGTCATAAAAGACCAATTGAAAATCCTAAACAGTCGGTCCGATTCTGTCCTGACATTCGTTAACAAGAGGGCCATGATGGCCCTGTATCGCTCCACTGTTTTTTCTTTGCGAAAAAAACGTGCAATGCGCATGGGTTGAAATGTACTCAAGCATGTGACTTTCTCTTTCTATCCCTCGTCCCACTGGGGGTTTAAAGGTGGAAGGGTAAGCATTTTTATACATGGAACAAGATGCGTTTGTGAAACACAATGTCCCCCTATATGACGTTTGACTTTGAAGGATGACCCTGACCTTGTGAAGGATGACCTTGACCTTTCACCACTCAAAATGTGCAGCTCCATGAGATACACATGCATGCCAAATATCAAGTTGCTATATTCAATATTGCAAAAGTATTCATAAAATAAGCGATATGGGCCACATATATTTGACCTCTGACCTTGAAGGATGACCTTGACCTTGACCTTTCACCACTCAAAATGTGCAGCTCCATGAGATGCACATGCATGCCAAATATCAAGTTGCTATCTTCAATATTGCAAAAGTATTTATAAAATAAGCAATTTGGGCCACATATATTTTACCTCTGACCTTGAAGGATGACCTTGACCTTTCACCACTCAAAATGTGCAGCTCCATGAGATACACATGCATGCCAAATATCAAGTTGCTATCTTCAATATTGCAAAAGTATTCATAAAATGAGCGATTTTGGCCATATATATTTGACCTCTGACCTTGAAGGATGACCTTGACCTTTCACCACTCAAAATGTGCAGCTTCATGAGATACACATGCATGCCAAATATGAAGTTGCTATCTTCAATATAGCAAAAGTTATTGCAAAATGTTAAAGTTGGCGCAGACAGACCAACAGACAGACAGACCAACAGACAGGGCAAAAACAATATGTCCCCCACTACTATAGTTGGGGACATAAAAAGTTACTAGTGTGTAAACTAAACAGACTTAAAAGCCCGGGAATTGTTGCACAGGTCCTTTGCTTATAACGTAGGTACATTTATCTCTCCAAAAGATATTGTCGTTCTTTCTATTTCACATATTTTTAGATGCTGAAGATCAAATCTACGCATTTGATTTGAAACAGATTCACAAGACACATAGGAATCAAAATGCCTTAACTCTTTACCAAACGACACATTTTGGACTTTCCCAATTTGAAAGAGGTTGCAGACGTCAATTAAATTAAAATGGAATATGAAGGAAATGATCAGGTAGGGTAGAAATAATTGTGATAAAAGGAGAAATTGCTCATCAACCCACACATCCCTAAGACCAACATGCCTGAGAATATTATGATGATCTAAATATTATTTCTTTATATTTATAAATGTATTAAATTAAGTAATACATTTGACTTCTAAGATCAATTCATAACTTATATTAAGAAAATTATAAAATGGTCAGAAATATACATGGAATGTTGAGCAATTGACAATCATATCCACAATTCATGAGTCACGATTCACAAATGGAACAATGAATCATTAGTTATTAAAAAGCAGCAAATACGATAGTCAAGAACATTGCAGCTCATTAATTTCAACACCTTCTCTTGGATACAAAGTTTGAGTTTACCGTGCAGTATCATATATTGACTTTTCTTGAAATAATTATGTTCATGGAAGTTGTGTTTTAAATCAGTAATATATTATTAAACTGGTTTAAACACTACAAAAAAGACATGAAATTAACATGTCATCCAAAATATTTTCATCCGGATATATGGTCACTTTCGACATATTTAAATTAAACCCGACTTTTTTCAGTTTGTAAGAAAAACATTCATAACATGTTCTTACTTCAATGCCTTTGTTAGCAGTCACCATCTGACCTAAAATGGCACTTAATGACTGGGTTTTATCTCATGTTTACAAGATGTTGATGTTGTTGTTGGTCACAGCCAAACGGCCGCAGTAATCTCCACTGGTAAACGTCATATGTTCAGTTTTGTGACCCCCAAGGCCGGGTCAAATTTGAGCCCAGGGGAATAATTTGAACAAATTCTGTAGAGGACTATTAGATATCACTACATACCAAATTTAGTAGCCCTAGGCTCTATAATTAAGAACAAGAAGATTTTTAAAGTTTGCACACAATAGGCCTTATTTAAGCATATGTTCATTTTTGTGACCCCTGGGGCAAGGTCAAATTTGTTCCCAGGGGCATAATTTTAACAAACTGTTAGAGAACTATTATATGTCACTACCTACCGAATTTGATAGAAATAGGCCCAATGGTTATGGACAAGAAGATATTTATAGTTTGGACAAAATGGGCCCAATATAAGCATATGTTAAATTCTGTGACCCCTGAGAAACGGTCAAATTTGATCCCAGGGGCTTAATTTAAACAAACTTGGTAGAGGACTGTAAGATGTCATTACATACCAAATTTGGTAGCCCTATGCCATACGGTAATGGACAAGAAGATTTCTAAAGTTTGCACAAAATAGGCCTTATATAAGCAAAATTTCGATTTTTTGACCCCCCAGGGCTGGGTCAAATTTGACCCCAGGGGCATAATTTGAACAAACTTGGTAGAGGACTATTAGATGTCACTACATACCAAATTTGGGGCAATTTTGGGTGGGTGTGGTCTATGTGGGCGGGGCACCCAAGGGTTGGTAATGGGGCCATGCATAGTTGAGATCGAAGTATCGTCATAAGAGATGTTCAGTATCAATTTGAAGTAAATTGGTGTAAAAATGAAGAAGTTATAGTAAAAGGCAATTTTGGGTGGGCGTGGTCTATGTGGGCGGGGCGCCCCAGGGTTGGTAATGGGGCCATGCATAGTTGACATTGACCGTATTGTCATAAAAGATGTTCAGTATCAATATGTAGTAAATCGGTGTAGAAATGAAGAAGTTAATGTAAAATAACATAAAACAAAAGGGCCAAGATGTCTCTAGTTCGCTCACCTGAGAGGAGTCGGTTCATTCAATCTTTACCAAATGTCAAACTTGACCTAGATATTGTCCAAACAAACATCCTGGTCAAGTTTCATCATTATTTCATCTGCGAGTCATGATCAATGTACCTATGAAGTTTCATGATCCTAGGCGTAAGCATTCTTGAGTTATCATCCGGAAACCATTTTTCTAAGTTGAGTCACCGTGACCTTGACAGCCATTGTGAATACGTTTTTTGGCACTGTGACCTTGAACTTCGACCTAGTGACTTGATAATCAATAGGGGTCATCTGCGAGTCATGATCAATATACCTATGAAGTTTCATGAACCTAGGCATAAGCGTTCTTTAGTTATCATCTGGAAACCATTTTACTATTTCGGGTCACCGTGACCTTTGACCTAGTGACCTGAAAATCAATAGGGGTCATATACGAGTCATGATCAATGTACCTATGAAGTTTCATGATCCTAGGCCAAAGCATTCTTGAGTTATCATCCGGAAACCATTTTACTATTTCGGCTGATCGTGACCTTGACCTTTGACCTAGTGACCTGAAAATCAATAGGGGGTCATCTACCAGTCATGATCAATGTACCTATGAAGTTTCATGATCCTAGGCCTGAGCGTTCTTCAGTTATTCTCCGGAAACCATTTTACTATTTCGGGTCACCGTGAACTTGACCTTTGACCTAGTGACCTGAAAATCAATAGGGGTCATCTGCCAGTCATGATCAAACTACCTATCAAGTTTCATGATCCTAGGCATAAGCGTTCTTGAGTTATCAACCGGAAACCATTTTACTATTTCGGGTCACCGTGACCTTGACCTTTGACCTAGTGACCTGAAAATCAATAGGGATTATCTGCGAGTCATGATCAATGTATCTATGAAGTTTCATGATCCTAGGCATAAGCATTCATGAGTTATCATCCGGAAACCATTTTACTGCTTTGGGTCACCGTGACCTTGACCTTTGACCTAGTGACCTGAAAATCACTAGGGGTCATCTGCGAGTCATGATCAATCTACCTATCAAGTTTCATGATCATAGGAATAAGCGTTCTACAGTTATCATCTGGAAACAATTTTACTATTTCGGGTCACCGTGAACTTGACCTTTGACCTAGTGACCTTAAAATCGATAGGGGTCATCTGCGAGTCATGATCAATGTACCTATGAAATTTCATGATCCTAGGCATAAGCGTTCTTGAGTTATCATCCGGAAACCATTTTACTATTTCGGGTCACCATGACCTTGACCTTTGACCTAATGACCTCAAAATCAATATGGGTCATCTGCCAGTCATGATCAATGTACCTATGAAGTTTCATGATCCTAGGCGTAAGCATTCGTGAGTTATCATCCGGAAACCATTTAACTGTTTCGAGTCACTGTGACCTTGACCTTTGACCTTGTGACCTGAAAATCAATAGGGGTCATCTGCGAGTCATGATCAATCTACCTATCAAGTTTCATGATCCTAGGCATAAGCGTTCTTGAGTTATCATCCGGAAATTATTTTTCTATTTCGGGTCACTGTGACCTTGACTTTTGACCTAGTGACCAGAAAATCAATAGGGGTCATCTGCGAGTCATGATCAATCTACCTATGAAGTATCATGATCCTAGGAATAAGCGTTCTTGAGTTATCATCCGGAAATCATTTTTCTATTTCGGGTCACCGTGACCTTGACCTTTGACCTAGTGACCAGAAAATCAATAGGGGTCATCTTCGAGTCATGATCAATCTACCTATCAAGTTTCATGATCCTAGGCATAAGCGTTCTTGAATTATCATCCGGAAACCATTTTACTATTTCGGGTCACAGTGACCTTGAACTTTGACCTAGTGACCTCAAAATCAATAGGGGTCATTTGCGAGTCATGATCAATGTACCTATGAAGTTTCATGATCCTAGGCCTAAGCATTCTCAATTTATATATGGGTTGCTACTTAAAACTTTTAACTTCTTTTCATGTTTTTGAACTTTTTTGAGACCCCTCACACTTAATGCTGACTGGGGACTGTCTGGCAATACCAAGCAAGTTTACAGGTAGGTTTTTAACTGTTTTTAGTAACTTTCAAAAATAAAATATTTTGATTTTTATTTTAGGAGGATGACCTTGACCTTGACTTTTCACCACTCAAAATGTGAAGCTCCATGAGATACACATGCATGCCAAATATGAAGTTGCTATCTTCAATATTGCAAAAGTTATAAAAACTTTAACCAAGGTTAAAGTTTTGGGACAGAATGACAGACAGGCCAAAAACAATATACCCCCGATCATTTCATCCGGGGGCATAAAAACACTGACATCCATACAAGTTTCTAAGCCTTGTAGCATGTGGTAATGTCAGATGCAATAAGTAATTTTTGGTTAAACCAAGAAAATGTAGACCTTCTGAATGACATGTAGTCTAAAAATAGGATAATTTCAAGGTCAAAATGACGTCAGGTGATATAGGTGTGTTGATGTTTTAAAGACTTCATCCATGCCAGTATCAAAGCTTTGTAGGAAGAATTATTTATTATATCCTTGTACTGACCACAGACAGACATAAGGACAGATACTTTCACAGACAAGCCAATCGCTCTATGACTTTTGAAGACTAACCAGCACATGTAAGTAAGTAGTGGAACATGCAAGATTACAGTTGATAATACCTTTTTTCAGATGACATGCAGATAAATACTTACCAAAATAGCATCCCGTACATTTCTTTTTATGTCCTCTATTTTTTCCTTTCGTTCTCTGAAACAAAAGATTTGGAACATTATCAGGCGTATCACAAGTGGGCGAAATGGGCGATTTGGTCGCTCAAAAGCTGCCAAAATTGCCTTCTCTTAACCTGAAAGCGATATCAAAATTGCCGAAAATTTTAAGAGCCGATTTACGCTAGTCTGTCAATTACGTTTGCCCAACTAAAGCCCGCCTAAAGGCATAGCGTCATTGTTTTGGAAATTCTATATTGGCAAATTAAAACTCGTGTTTGAACAAGCAACAGCACTCGTACAGTACAGCCAACGCGGAACAAACATATTTCGCGATCCACAGAGTCAAGGCCCAACGAGTCGATACCAAGTCGGTCGTTGAAGCCGTGTCAGTATGCGGCGGCACATCCCATTTCGCCGCGATGCTTCGCATCTATCCGCTGAGACATGCCGTGATATGACGCTGTGTCGATACGCATCATAAACTAAAAATCTTTTTTAAATGATAAGTTAGTCAATAAAACAGAGACATTCAGCTGAGAATATTACATTCATACATACATGTGTATTCATATATCATTACATATAAAAGAGTGAATTTTTAATTTTCATCTTTTCTTAAAAAACGACGCGTTTTTTCCCTTTTAGACGGGCCCCGCCACCATTCCCCTATAGGTGAAAACTAGAGCTTTATCACAGACATGACGTATAACCCAACGTGCCGCATTGACACAGACTATTTTGCATGCTGTCTTCACAAAACAAGAGAATCTAATTTATGGCGATTTTTAAGAATTATTATGCCATTAAAACTAAAAGCCATTTTGACCTTTGAACTCTTGAATTCTTTTACATGACACGCCGTCCAATGACTGTGAACAAAATTAATGTACAGAGTCATTTTAAAATCTCATAATGAATGACATAGTAATGGCCAGAACAAGATCATTTATTGCCATTTTTGACCTTTGAACTAAATGTGTGACCTTGACCTTCGAGATATCGACGTCATTCTTTCGCGCAACACACCATCCAATATGGTGAACAAATGAGCCGAATGATTTAAAAATCTCACAGTGAACAACATAGTAATGGTCCGGACAAGCTCATTTATGGCCATTTTTGACCTTTGAACTCAAAGTGTGACCTTGAGACCTTAGAGATATTGACGTAATTCTTTCACATGACACACAGTCAAATGATTGTGAACAAATGTGCCAAATGATTTTTAAATCTCACAATGAACAACATAGTTATGGCCCGGACAAGCTCATTTATGGCCATTATTGACCTTTGAACTCAAAGTGTGACCTTGACTTTGGAGATATCGACATAATTCTTTTGCGCGACACACCGTCCAATGATGGTGAACAAATGTGCCAAATGATTTTTAAATCTCACAATGAACAACATAGTTATGGCCCGGACAAGCTCATTTATGGCCATTTTTTACCTTTGAACTTAAAGTGTGACCTTTACCTTGGAGATATTGACGTAATTCTTTCGCACAATACCGTCCAATGATGGTTAACAAATGTGCCAAATGATATTAAAATCTTACAATAAGTGACAAAGTTATGGCCCGGACAAGCATTTGACCTTTGAACTCCAAGTGCGACCTTGATCTTGGAGATATGGACCAGGGGACAAAAATTCCACTCGTCCGCTCGTATTGACGAGTGAAATCTTGAAAGGACGAGTGAATTTCCCTAAAGCTCTCGTCCTACAGGACGAGTGAAAAAATACAGATGTTAAATATGTATTTTCTGACCAGTAAGACTCTTTTTCATTAAATAAAATCATTTCTTAAAGCATATCTATTCTGAAAGTAGAACGCGAATGAACCGGAAATCGTAATTGTAAATTTCATACAGCAGGTGCGCGTTGTTATGCGAGACTGTGTCCCGAGTAAATATTGGCTTTTTGGTGTAAACTTTGCGCGTCCATGTTGACAGGGAACCATCTGACTTCATTCACTGTAAGTATTGATTTAATTTTTTTTTTATTTTACTGCGAAGTACGGTTTTAAACCAGTCTGAATTTCATCTGAAAAATGTCTCACATACGAGCGTTCTTTAAAGGGGGCAGGAGCGATGTTCAACCATCCGAAATGGAAAGCACGCAAGCATTAGAAAAAGGAAAAATCAAATTTGTCTTCATTTATTTATTTTGTGTTCCTCATAAATAAAGTAAGTTAACATTTCTTCTGTGATCAGCTGGCATGAATAACTAAGTAAGCAGCATTTTAGCAGTGATATAGGAAACATTGTTAGTCATATCAGTCCTTTGCAATCTTTCTTTCACACATATTTGAAGGACAAGTGCATGTGTTTGCAGGACGAGTGAAAATTTTAAGGCACTTGTCCTGCAGGACGAGTGCAATTTATAAATATTTTTGTCCCCTGTGGACATTTTTTTTTTACACGACACACCGTCCCATGATGGTGAACAAATGAACCAACTCATTTTAAAATCTGACTTTAAATTACACAGTTATGAAGCGGACAAACTTTCAGTTTAAAACACACTAAGTGTCCTGTGACCTAGTTTTTGTCCTGGCATGACCCATATTCAAACTTGACCAAGACATCATCTAGATGCAACTTCTGACCAAGTTTGGTGAAGATAAGATGAAATTTCAGGACAGACCAACAAACGGACCGACAAAGTGACTCCTATAATAGCCCCCATTACCAATGGTAATGGGGGTATAAAAACACTGGTCGTCCCCACCCCATCGCCCCAGGGGCGTCTGAAAAAAATCCTGTGTGAAGCACTGTGTGTGTACTTCCGAAAATGGGAAACGTTTGTGTTCATGAAATTCTTAAACACATTTATCGTCAATATTGGCAAGAAATTATGAGGCTGTGTAAGTAACATACCGATAACTGACTTTATTCAAGGTTGCATGATTAATCATTTTAGTGACTCGATTTTTGGTCAAATATCCCGACATCTTTTATGGAATGTCCCGATTTGAACTGAAAAATTCTGGCATGTATGCTCAGGAGTGCTAAAAAGCTTTTTCCTTAATCTGACCTAAAGACCTAGTGTTTGACCCTATGTGTCCCAGTTTCAAATTCAATTGCCAAAATATTTTTGAAACACAGTCATGTTCTAAGCAAGTTTCATGAAAATTGGACAATAAACGTGGCCAACAGAGTGTTCATAAGCCTTTTCTATGATTTGACCTAATAACCCAAATGTTCTTACGAAGTTGCACAAAAATATAAATTTGGCCTACAGAGTGTTCACAATTTTTTTTCTTTCGTTTGACCTAGTGAGCCAAGATATCATAAAGATTAATAAATTCATAAGATTAGGCAATAAATGTTCTCAAGAATATACCCAAGCTGCTTTTAAAAATAATTTTACCTTATGGTCTTGTTTTTGACTCCACGTGACCCAGTTTCAAACTAAGCAGAGATACTTTTGGGACAAATATTCAGACTAAAGGATATCTTTTTTTTAATCTTAATTCTTTCCATTTACAAACCTAACTGTGGAAAAATTGTGACTTTGAATTTTAAACAAGAGGGCCATAATGGCCCTGTATAGCTCCACTGTTTTTTTATGCGAAAAAAACGTGCAATGCGCATGGGTTGAAATGTACTCAAGCATGTGACTTTCTCTTTCTATCCCTCGTCCCACTGGGCGCTTAAAAGTTGGAAGGGTGAGCTTTTTTATATATGGAAAAAGTTACTACCGTGTTAACTAAACAGACTAAAAAGCCCGGGAATTGTTGCACAGGTCCTTTGCTTATAACGTAGGTACATTTATCTCGCCATAAGATATTGTTGTTCTTTCTATTTCACATATTTTTAGATGCTGAAGATCAAATCTACGCATTTGATTTTAAACAGATTCACAAGACCCATAGGAATCAAAATGCCTTAACCCTTTACCAAACGACACATTTTGGACTTTCTCAATTTGAAAGAGATTGCAGACGACAATTAAATTGTAATGGAATATGAAGGAAACGATCAGGTAGGGTAGAAATAATTGTAATAAAAGGAGAAATTGCTCATCTTGAGCAATTTCTCCTTTTATCACAATTATTTATAAAGTTGTCAGCTACAAACCCGTAAAATCCTGTTAGTGTTTGGTAAAGGGTTAATAATCTCTGGTTCCTTCTTAGAGCCTTTCACACATTTATAACAAATACAATAGTAGCATCTTTCTTTGTAAAGAATCATCTCAAAATATAATTAACAACCCACACATCCCTAAGACCAACAGGCCTGAGAATATGATGATAATCTAAAGATTATTTCTTTATATTTATAAATGTATATAATTAAGTAATACATTTGACTTCTAAGATCAATTCATAACTTATTTTAAGAAAATTATAAAATGGTCAGAAATATATAGATCTATGGATCGTTGAGCAATTGACAATCATATCCAAAACTCATGAGTCACGATTCACAAATGAAACAATGAATCATTAGTTATTAAAAAGCAGCATATATGATAGTTAAGAACATTGCACTTCATTAATTCCAACACCTTCTCTTGGATACAAAGTTTGAGTTAACCATGCAGTATCATATATTGACTTTTCTTTAAATAATTATGTTCATGGAAGTTGTGTTTTAAAAATGAATAAGATATTATTAAACTGGTTTAAACACTACAAAAAAAGACATGAAATTAACATGTCATCCGAAATATTTGTATCCGGATATATGTTCACTTTCGACATATTTAAATAAAACCCGACTTTTTTCAGTTTATAAGAAAAACATTCATAACACTTTTTCTTACTTCAATTCCTTTGTAAGCAGTCACCATCTGATCTAAAATGGCACTAAATGACAGGGTTTTATCTCATGTTTACAAGATGTTGTTGTTGTTGTTGGTCACAGACACACGGCCGCAGTAATCTTCTCTGGTAAACGTCATATGTTCAGTTTTATGACCCTCGGGCAGTGATTTTTTTTTTGCTTTTTTTTGTTACAGCCTGTGGCATTTGGATTGGGAAAATTAGCGCAATAAACCATGAAATTGGGAAAAATAGCGCGGTAAACCATGAAATAGGGAAACATTATAAATATGATTATAAGAACAGAATAAAAATTGCTAAGTTCATGTTTGACAGCATTTTTATATTTTAAAGTGTTGCTTTCATGTCTTCTTACAACGTTTAGTTAATATCCTTCCATATGCATATTAAACTTGCAATAATCTATAGATTCTTCAATATACATGTACCATTATGATCTAATCATAATCTCTTTAAGAGTATGAACTTAATTCAGGATGTTTTTTAAAGTAAAATATGATATGGTGAAAACATAAACAAATATTAACAAACACGCTTTTGTGTTCTTGCTGTGTTAATGTTGTATAAAATGGAGCTAAAAGAATACATTTCATTTGTTTACCTTTTAATATCTTGCACAATTGACATCCTCAGTTAAATGCTATTTCACCAAACTATACAGCGTGACAAACATATTAAAGCATATTATCCTAATAACCATGTGATATCCGCTGTTAATTTTAGTGTTATTTATCATTTTCGCTGCTCATCACAAACTTCTCGTCTGCTTGCCGTCATCTTGGACCTGTGTAAAAACAGGCGTTAACAATCTGGATACATCGACTATCGTCAGTATCCTCCGCAATATAGAGAGAGATGTGTGGATAGCAACGTAAACTCGTATTTGGCTACATTCGCGAACATTCGTAAGTTAGTTGTCATTTGGCGAAGACTCGACAAGCACGATCGGCACTCATTCTAGGAAATTAACACTAAATGACATTGTAATTTTATTAGCTTAATTGGGAAAATTTGGTTATTTTTTGGGAAATTTTGGTCAGATTTTTTGGAAGAAACGTCATTTTTTGCAATTGGGAAGCAGCCGAATATCGGCGGTAATTTTGGGCAAAAAAAATCACTGTCAGGGCAGGGTCAAATTTGAGCCCAGGGGAATAATTTGAACAAATTTGGTAGAGGACTATTAGATATCACTACACACCAAATTAAGTAGCCCTAGGCTCTATAATTATGAACAAGAAGATTTTTAAAGTTTGCACAAAATAGGCCTTATTTAAGCAATGTTCATTTTTGTGACCCCCAGGGCAGGGTCAAATTTGTCCCCAGGGGCATAATTTGAACAAACTAAGTAGAAAACTATTAGATGTCACTAAATACCGAATTTGGTAGAAATAGGCCCAATGGTTATGGACAAATAGATTTTTAAAGTTTGCACAAAATGGGCCCAATATAAGCATATGTTCAATTTTGTGACCCCTGGGGAACGATCAAATTTGATCCGAGGGGCTTAATTTGAACAAACTTGGTAGAGGACTATTAGATGTCATTACATACCAAATTTGGAAGCCAGCTATGCCATACGGTTATGGACAAGAAGATTTTTAAAGTTTGCACAAAATAGGCCTTATATAAGCAAATTTTCAATTTTTTGACCCCCTGGGGCAGGGTCAAATTTGACCCCAGGGGCATAATTTGAAGAAACTTGGTAGAGGACTATTAGATGTCACTACATACCACATTTGGCAGCCCTAGGCCCAATGGTTATGGATGAGAAGATTTTTAAAGTTTTCACAAAAAAGGCCTTATATAAGCAAATTTTCAATTTGTTGACCCCCCGGGGCAGGGTCAAATTTGACCTCAGGGGCTTAATTTGAAGAAACTTGGTAGAGGACTATAAAATGTCACTACATACCTAATTTTGAAGCCCTAGACCCAATGGTTATGGATGATTAGATTTTTAAGTTTTCACAAAATAGGCCTTATATAAGCAAATTTTTAATTTTCTGACCCCCAGGGCAGGGTCAAATTTGACCCCAGGGGCATAATTTGAAGAAACTTGGTAGAGGACTATAAGATGTCACTACATACCAAATTTGGTAGCCCTAGGCCCAATGATTATGGACGAAAAGATTTTTTAAGTTTTCACAAAATAGGCCTTATATAAGCAAATTTTCCATTTTTTGACCCCCCAGGGCAGGGTCAAATTTGAACAAATTTGAAAGAGGTTCAACCCAGGAACATTCCTGAGAAATTAAATCAGAATTGGACCAGTAGTTTAGGAGAAGATGTTTAAAGAAAAATTTAACGCACGCACGGACGCACGCACGCACGACGGACATAGGACCATGACATAAGCCCCGCTGGCCTCTGGCCAGTGGAGCTAAAAATGAGAACATTGTCTTTATTTATACCCGTGCCTGCCAATTTACCAACAATAATTAAATAAAACTGGAGAAAATTTTAATAACTCCCATAACAATGGGCAATTTTGCAAACCAGTTTGACCTACATGTAGTAAGGCCAAATGTGATTGTAACAACACGAAAGTTTCACATTATTAATCACAAACAAAATATTGGATACCGTAACTTGATTTACTAACCCTCACACATGGACACCTTCCATTAATATATCAACGGTTAACCACATGCCTTAGGGCCAGTAATGAAATTCAATTAATCACTTAATGGTACATTTTCAAAAGTGAACTTTAAATTTAGGGAATCATTTACAGGACTTGTGTTTGGGAACCCACGCTACAGAAAAACAAGAGGGCCTGAAAGGCCCAAAGTCGCTCACCTGAGATAACAAGATATTATTATTGGGACAAATCTTCTGGCCAAGTTTCACGAAGAAGTTTCACGAAGAAGTTTCACGAAGAAGTTTCACGAAGATCGGAAAATAAATGTGACCTCTAGAGTGTTAACAAAGTTTTACTATAGCCATATAAGGAAAAATGCCCCGCCCCTGGCAGCCATGTTTTTTAACCAACCGGCATCATTTTAGAACTCGTCCAAGATATTATCGGGATAAATTTCTTACCAAGTTTCATGAAGATTGGACAGTAAATGTGGCCTCTAGTGTGTTAACAAGATTTTACTATAGCCATACAGTACACTCCACGCGTTTTCCCCAAAAAACGCGCTCCCTCCGCGGGGTTTTTTCTGCTAGCGAGTGTTCACGCGGCGTTGGAAGAGCGAGGTGAACTCGATAAAACGCTCGGCGTAACGCCGCGTTCGCTAATTCCCGCGGCGTGTATTACTTTAGGCTAGTCGGTAAATGCAGACACTTTCCGTTCTTATCAGTGACCGCCGCGCAACGCCGCGTTAGCAGTGTGCTACTGGGCATGCCAAAAAATAAAAACATTGTTATAATAAATTGTTTAAATACTGTGGTACATGTATAAAAAAGATAATTGTATAGAAAATTAATACGTATAAAACTTATGTTTTTTAATTCACAGGTACGTCTACAATATGAATTAGTCTAATATAATACATTTGACAAATTAATATTTAAATCATAACACATATGACACAAGAATAATGTTCCGTAAAATTTCCAAATGAGAATAATAATATGTAATCCGAAACACACTACGATTTTTAATTGTTAACACGACGTTTACAAATGCTTCCAATATACAGTCATCATGTATATATTTCCCGACAAAAGCGCGCAAAAATTATGCTGCAATGTACAAGGTTAAGGTACAATGTATACTTCTGCAAAGCGTGCGTGTATTGATTTTTTTGATACAAACTTTGTAGCGCAGAGAACATTGAATTTTGTTGATTTCGGTTAAAAGTTTGTTTGGTATTTATTAACGAAATTATATTGCGAATAAGTTGATATTTCCTCTAAAATAATTTCAAATCGAACACGCCGAATCTTTATCGTTACGGTATTTTAGTAGAGTAATTATTTTAACACTAATTGTACTGTAAACTGAATAAAGAAGACATCTGGGCGGAACTGGATTTTAAGTGTTTGACGTTATGAAAACACGCAAAGCTTGTCTACTGACCAATTGTGTCTGCGGTGTTTTGACAAAAGGGATTAACATGTGTGAATGCCACTCTGCCGATTTGGTCCATAATTACTGGTAAACACTGTTTAGAATGTCGACGCAACAAGAATACAACTGTGAATATTAAATGCAATTATCAAGTCAATAGTTACCACCTTTTAGCAATCAGTGGAATAACCTACAAACAAAGAGAAAATCAATGCATTAGCGAGCAGAGAATTAACTTTGTTCCGACAATTAAAACCATTCCTTATGCATTCGTTGAACGTGTTCACTTGAGTAAGTTATGCCTTTAGACAGGAAGCGGCTTTTCTTTGATTACGTCAAACTGTCAATTCACACAGATTTGCGAGATTTTTAGGGTCCTTGGTCATTTGTATACATGCTCAGTATAGAAAATCACCTGCTAACATGAAAACTTTGGATTAAATTATCAAAACGAGAGCGCCGATGGCGTTAAAAGCATAGGTGCAAGATACAGGGAAGAATGGCGTCACGTGGTATAATGTAGTTCGATATCGCCATCCGCGAATTTCTCAAATCAATAATTTCAAACAATTACCGACTATTAAAATAGATAATCTTTCCATTTACATCAGTGTTTGAAACGCTTATGAAAAATAATTACCCAAGCCTTTCAAAATTTAAGCACGGACAGATCTGTATCGAACTATTCTTTTCACAAATGAAAATAGACGCTACCCTATTCGTCTGCGTCAAGAATTTGTCGTAAAACTTGTGGTAAGCGTTAGATGCAGACGTGCACAACAGATTGAGTTATGAATACAGATTTCTGAATGCAGATTTTTATAGAAACTCCTCACAGCAGTTACTTCCCTTGCTTCGCCCGGTCAGTAACTTCTAGTATAAGGGAGGCCACTGCGTAGGAGATTGAGATTTATAGTGCAGATAGAATTGTTTTACGAACGAAATTTGTTTTAGGTTATAAGAAGATTTTTTAACATAAAACGGTCTTAGAAAAATTCCCTAAAAACGGTGTCAGCAATATTCTTGGAAGAAAACGTTAGAAAAACGTTTTCAAAAAAAAATTGTAAGAATGACCATATACTAAATTAAATAGATATTTCGTCTGATTTTTGATCAGGAAAGGCTTCATAAAGGGCAACCAATCGATGTGGATTTTAGAAATGTGGTATAAACCATAAGCATAGGTGCGTAAACGCACCTATGCTAATAAAAACAATGTTGCAAACTGTGTTTATATTAATTGGTAAGTATTAGTTAAAAGACGACGTTTTGTGTGTCGTAAATCAACGAGTTTTCTATACAACAACAACTACTTCTACAACCACGTCGGGATCGATCTATCTTGGTTGTTTTTTTTAATTGTAAATATTATACTACATGTACATGTATGTACTTGTAATAAATGTAATTTTATTTGAAAATCATGAAGTCAAACAAAATTAAATAGATCGTTATCTCGTAAAACGCGGAGTTTCCCCCGCGTTGCCAACGCCGAGGGCCGCCGCGTCGGCTTATCAGTTTTGCCGATCGTTAACCGCCGCGTCCAAAATCATGCAAACGCTGCATATAGCGGGATTTTCTTAATCTCCCTCCAGGTCGAAACCCGCGGAGTATGGAGGGAAATTGGGGAAAACGCGTGGAGTGTACTGTATAAGGAAAAATGCCCCACCCATTGGAAGCCATTTTTTTCAAGGAAACATAATTATTTTCAAACTTATCCAAAATATCATTGAGACCAATCTTCTGATCAAATTTCATGAAGATTGGAGTGTTAACAAGGTTTTACTATAGCCATATAAGGAAACTTTGTGGTCATGTTTTTAAAGCAACCAAAATCATTTTCGAACTCATCCAAGATATCATTGGGACAAATCTTCTGACCAAGTTTAATGATGATCGGAAAATAAATGTGACCTCTAGAGAGTTAACAAGGTTTTACTAAAGCCATATAAGGAAAATAGCCCCGCCTCCGTGGTGGCCATGTTTTTCAACCAACCGGCATCATTTTTGAACTCGTCCAAGATATTATTAGGATGAATCTTCTGACCAAGTTTCATGAAGATCGGACTATAAATGTGGCCTCTAGAGTGTTAACAAGATTTTACTATAGCCTTACATGTATATAGCCATATAAGGAAAAATGCCCAGCCCCTTGGCGGCCATGTTTTCATGCAAACGTAACCATTTTCGAACTCATCCAAGATATCATTAAGACAAATCTTCTGACCATATTTCAGCAAGATTGGACAATAAATGTGGCCTCTAGAGTATTAACAAGGTTTTACTATAGCCATACATGTAAAAGGAAAAATGCCCCGCCTCCTGGCGGCCATGTTTTTCAACCAACCGTCATCATTTTCGAACTTATCCAAGATATTATTGGGATGAATCTTCTGACCAAGTTTCATTAAGATTGGATAATAAATGTGGCCTCTAGAGTGTTAACAAGATTTTACTATAGCCATATAAAGCCATATAAGGAAAAATGCCCCGCCCCCTGGCAGCCATGTTTTTCAAGCAAAGGTTACCATTTTTGAACTCATCCAAGATATCAGTGGGACAAATCTTCTGACTAAGTTTCATGAAGATCGGAAAATAAATGTGGCCTTTAGAGCGTTAACAAGGTTTTACTATAGCCATATAAGGAAAAATGCCCTGCCCCCTGGCGGCCATGTTTTTCAACCAACTGGCATCATTTTCGTTCTCATCCAAGATATTATTGGTATGAATCTTCTGACCAAATTTTATGAGGATCAGACAATAAATGTGGCCTCTAGAGTGTTAACAAGATTTTACTATAGCCACATATAGCCATATAAGGAAAAATGCCCCGCCCCTTGGCAGCCATGTTTTTCAAGCAAACGTAACCATTTTCAAACTCATCCAAGATATGATTGAAACCAATCTTCTGACCAAATTTCATATAGATTAGACAATAAATGTGGCCTCTAGAGAGTTAACAAGGCAAATGTTGACGCCGCACAACGCACAACGGACAAAAAGCGATCACAAAAGCTCACCATGAGCACGTTGTGCTCAGGTGAGCTGAAAACACCACTGACATAAGAATTGCAAGTAGTAATTAAATTGATATTTTACATGTTTTACAATTGTTTATTTCTATCATCTTTGTCCTTTGAATAATGATAACATAATTTTTAACTTATATGGTGTTATAAATGTGCCATCAGCTTTCAATCTGCCATACTGTATACTTTTTTCCCATTTTGGGGGGAAAAATTCCCCCTAAGAAAAAAATAGAAAGATGTGTCTCATGATTATTATATCTCAACTCTTTTTCAATTTAATCTTTGCAAACATACTAAATTATGAAAAATGCAATGAATATCGTGCAAACATGTACAAATGTTATAATGTGAGAGTAAGTAAAAAATCCCCCAAATAAGGAACCACCGCGAAAATTCCCCCTCCTAAGGGCTGCCGGACCCCTTCACCCAAAGAAATGTGAGGGCGCGGCACGCTGCCAGCTTTCAAAGCCACTTAGCGCCATGCTGACTTTCCAAGCCGCCGCCCTGCAGTGCCCTATCATGAGCACCCGCTGTTTTCCGCCCTTATTCAGAGCTCCAGATAAGGTTTTGTGAAATTCTTAACGTTACTACCAGATTTTCAGTAAGAATTCTTAACTCTGAAAATTCTTAACGTTACTACTAACAGGGCTTTCCTTTGACCCCAGCTCCCGGGCTTTGACGCTTGAAAATTACAGAAGACCCCTTTTTGACTCTTGAGAAAATTATGTCAAGCGTCACATTTGACCCGGGGGAATATACCGACTTGCGTCAACGAGATCAAAAGTTGTTAAGACTAAGCGATAATTGACTCGGGGCGGAGTATCTCATTAAGTAGACACTAATCGTTAACGCCCGCTTCCAATCATCGAAGCACAAGTCCACCCAGTAGGCGGAGTTTAGTTAATTGAGAAATCTAGTATTGACCAATTAAAACACTGCTGGTTCGATGATGCGTGTATTAACTTTCCATTATTTATCATGCGTTTGTTATCAGCTGTTTGAGGAAAAGACGTGTATTAAACCCATCTAGTTGTAATAATCCAACTCCCAGGTATAGACCCCCTGAGCTGTACATATGTACTTGTGGCAAGCGGTTCGACGCATAATCCCAAGAAACTAGGTTTCTCATGAGAACCTAGGTTCTCAGAATGAGAACCTAGGTTCTCATGAGAACCTAGGTTTTCAAATGAGAACCTAGGTTCTCATGAGAACCTAGGTTTTTAAATGAGAACCTAGGTTCTTGTGAAAACCTAGGATACCAAACGAGAACTTAAGTTCTCAGAATGAGAGCCTAGGTTCTCATGAGAACCTAAGTTCTATGTGTCTATGAGAACCTAGGTTCTCATGAAAAGCCTAGTTTCTCATGAGAACCTAGGTTCTCAAGCGTAAACCAAGGTTTTCAAATGAGAACCTAGGTTCTCATGAAAACCTAGGTTCTCATGAGAACCTAGGTTCTCGTGAGAAACCTGGTTTCTTGGGATTTCATAAACCTAGGTTCTTATGAGAACCTAGGTTCTCATGAGAACCTAGGTTCTCATGAGAAACCTAGGTTCTTGGGATTATGCGTCGAACCGCTTGCCATAATTAACCTCCAGTTGTCTCCCATTGCTTGGTACACGCTGGCGGTATATGTGTAAAATGAATAGAAATAGGCGTGAAACCGTGAATGTTTCTCCCCAAGAGCATTTTCTGAACAATGTTCAGACAATGCTCAGTAATATTCTACGAAACCTATCTGTTGAATATTTGTGACAACAGGCATTAGCCGTCGGTGACCGCCTCTTGTTCATGTTTCCGTGCATGGGTGTTCTTGAGGAATGAAATTAGTAAAGTAATCGGTCGACATTGGTCTGAACACGTTAATAAAAAATTGAACTGTTTATGAAATACATCTTTAATTGTAAATATTATTTTGAGACTAAAAATTCAGATCAATTGTTACATAATACATTGGTACAGCATTAAATGATTTTCAAATATTCAGTTCCCTTGTTCGGGCCAGAAACGACTGTACGGTACAGTTTTCTATTTTAAGTATGTCTGTGACCTACATGTAGGAAGCAATCATTATGGTATAAAATACAAGTTTTATCTCTATTGCTTACATATTTCAATAACTTGAGATATCTGCAAAAATAAAGTTCTAAACGGCGTGTTTTCATTCTGTCCAGCCCGTGTGTAATCATATGTGAACCCCATTGATCCTGCGCCCTGAATAATATGTGTCCCGTATTCCAAACGAGCAAGTTAACGCCGTCCGACACGTAATTCTGAAAACCTAGGTTCTCTGAAAACCTAGGTTCTCATGGAACCTAGGTTCTCTCAGAACCTAGGTTCTCAGAGAACCTAGGTTTTCAGAGAACCTAGGTTTTCAGCTAGGTTTTCAGAGAACCAGGGTTTTTAGAGAACCAAGGTTCTCAGAGAACCTAGGTTTTCAAAGAACCTAGGTTCTTATGAGAACCTAGGTTCTATGAGAACCTTGGTTCTCATAATGAGAACCTAGGTTCTCATGAGAACCTAGGTTCTCTGAGAACCTTGGATCTCTGAAAACCTAGGTTCTCTGAAAACCTAGCTGAAAACCTAGGTTCTCAGAGAACCTATGGTTCCCAAATGAAAACCACGGATATGGCAAGCAGTTCGACGCATTATCCCAAGAAACTAGGTTTTTCATGAGAACCTAGGTTCTCATTCTGAGAACCTAGGTTCTCATGAAAACCTAGGTTTTCAAATGAGAACCTAGGTTCTCATGAGAACCTAGGTTTTCAAATGAGAACCTAGGTTCTCATGAAAACCTAGGTTCTCATTTGAAAACTTGGGTTCTTGACGCCATGTGCAATCTTCAAGCGAGAACCTAGGTTCTCATTCTGAGAACCTAGGTTCTCATGAGAAACCTAGTTTCTTGGGATTATGCGTCGAACCGCTTGCCATATGTACTCATAAAAGCTCAGAGTATTTAAGAAGAATTATAAAACCCCCAAAGCAGAATGGACTCATCCGCGTCAGTTTTAATAATATTCAATATAAAATAATAACATCCATATCCACAGTACACTGTAAAGCATATTTTGAGATATTTCCAGAGTATGTCAGAATGTATTTCCAAAGCTGAATGCACCCATCACTGTTTTACTTCATGTTTGCTCAATTCAAAGGCGCGCGAAAGTTATGCTGTCATATGTACTGTCTACAACGTCAAATAACACGCTTTGCATCAAAGTTGCTAAAAATAACTATAGAACCGATATAACTGACCTTGTGGCAAAGTGACAATTTTCGCATGTGCTAATTGATTACAAAATACATGTAGGCGTAATAATTGACCGTTTGAGAAGGCATAGAAAACGGCATGTTTGTCGCACATCTTCAGTGATAATGGCACGTGAAATAATTAAAGGGTGTCGGAATTTTTAATGGGATTAAATACGGAGGCACCTTTATCGGTGAGTAGAAATAATTTCCTTTTATAGTTTACCGATTTATATTGGCTATTGTGTTAAGGTGCCACCCGTATGTTTTTTGTGATAGCCAGCGGAAATGTTTTTTTTTTCTATATTTTGTATTTCATTCTAAATTTAATAGCCAAGCGAAACGGTCAAACAAAGTTATTGGATCCCAGAATCTGTTATTCCATCCCAGAATGTACTGCGCAGGTTTCAGGACATGTGCAAGAGAAGAAAGTGATAGTTTGCTGGTTTTATGCTAGTTGTGTGTGTGTGTAGTCATAGTGTTGTTTTATTACCTTTTCTTTACTAGGGCACCCATTTGAGATCACTCTTTAAATGCATGAATGATTTATTTATTTGCTCAAATGATTGTTAGTTTGTAGGACATATGACATATTGTTTTGCTGTATACATGAAGTAAATGTTGTATTAGAATACATATTTTGTATGTATTCTTTGAGATGTTTTGTAGGACATATGACATACATGTATTGCTCTCTGAGATGTTGTGTAAGACATGATATGACATATTACTCTTTGAGATGTTGTTTAGAACATATGACATATTACTCTGCTGTATACATGAAGTAAATGTTGTATTAGAATACATGTTTTGTATTTATTAATCATTGAGATATTGTGTTTAAATGCATAGTGTTTTAGTGACAGTACAATGTAAGAAATAAATGTTAACATATCTTTTAATTTGTTGTTTTTTATATATTATATCTCAGTAATTTGCTTAAATTGCAAAAAATCATTGACTCTTCTGCGTTGTTATTAGGACTCTTAAAAGTTTGATTTTGACTCTTGAAAATATGGTCCCAAGAGTCCTTGACTCTTGAGATTTGAGGTCTAAGGAAAGCTCTGTATTAAGTTTTGGAAAATAATTCCTTACTTTTTTAAATGACCTAAAAATAAATAATAATGGTTATTTTCATGCAAAAAATCAAAATAAACATACTAGCAACTTTATTTATACGAGTTCAACAGTGTCTATTCAGTATTATACAATTTTATTTTTCAAATACCTTCATATGCCAAAACTGTGCTAAGATTGCATGCCTTCGATGAATTTTTACATATTTCACAATTAAAACGGGTTTCCCCTTCAATCTTTTCAACGATTAGCCACGGAAATTGTCCCTTCCAATCGTTCAATGTTGTTTTTTGTTTAAGTTTGGACCCGTCGTGTCGCGTTTTTTTATAGCTTTTCCGACTGTGACCGCAACTGAACATACAACATCGTATAAGATCTTTTCTATAATGTCTTTCTTAACATTCAACTTCGGCTCACTTTGTGTACAATAAGTTAAAAGCGTGTTTTTGCACGCTTTGCAGTTTTTAAGGACGCTCTCTGGGCGCCGCCATTGTTTTTTGACAGATAGACTGTACACGCCCCTTTTATTGGAAAAAATGTGCTTTGTTAAACAAACCCGATAACCATTCTATATAAGCACCGAAAAGATCTTTGATACCCGAAAAGAACTCAATAAAAATTGATACGAACCGATGTAAAAATAATATTCGTAACTTGATTTTTAAATTCTTAATGGTACGACAAGATTTTAAAATAAATACGTAACGGACTTGAAAATAATTCGTAATTACGAAAAAACGACCCTTATCTGAAGCTCTGTTATTAATAACACCTTAATTGCCCCTTGACCAAACTTCTAAGCCGACTAGTATCAGATTATGGCCCCAAGGCAGCGAAGATTCGCATGGTTGTGAATAAGTCCTGCATGAATAATCCCTGGTCAATATCACTCCATAATGTCAGAGGCTATGTTATACCAAGCGCACTAATCAGTCGGTAATATGTTCTCCAGGGCTTTTTTTCCTGACTTTGTGAAGCGGCCCTGGCCCCCTTACTTTGTGAAAAAATGAGTCGCAAACTTTTCAAAATTGTGAAAAAATGAGTTGCAATCTTTTCAAAATTGTGACAAATTGAGTCGCGAAATTTGCAAAATTGTGAAAAATTGAGTCGCGAACTTCTTAAAATTGTGAAAAACCGAGTCGTGAAATTATTAAAATTGTGAAAAACGGCCCATTTTGTAAAAATTCACGGCCATGTTAGGTTTGTGAATTGTCCTTTTCAAAATTGTGAAATGTCCTTCCACGGCCACTCATAAAGAAGGAAAAAAAGCCCTGACTCCTCTTCTACGATAAAATCTTGGACTGTTACTTTGGTGACTTTTAATGAAAAACTTTATGTTATCCTCGTGGAAATTATGCATTTCATTCATTTAATTCAGTTATATCAAAACATATTTGTACGCATAATTACATTTAAAAACACAAACAAATTAATTCTTTATCGTTATCTTATTTAAGATAATTAGTTATTGAAATAATTACTGAGACATATACATTTTTTTAAATGCAAATCGTGTACAAGGCGGACGTATTATACGAATTTACGTTGCTATGCGCACCTGTCGGTTACATCATTTTAACTAGAAATGGCGCGGCAGCGGCCGACGCCTGCCCACGCCGCATGTTTGACCCAGGGGCGCCCCAGGGTTGGTTATGGGGCCATGCATAGTTGAGATTGACCGTATTGTCATAAGAGAAGTTCAGTATCAATAAGAAGTGAATCGGTGTAGAAATGAAGAAGTTAAGTAAAAGGCAATTTTGGGTGTGTGTGGCCTATGTGGGCGGGGCACCCCAGGGTTGGTAATGGGGCTATGCATAGTTGAGATTTACCATATTGTCATAAGAATAGTTCAGTATCAATTAGAAGTAAATCGGTGTAGAAATGAAGAAATTATAGTAAAAGGCAATTTTGTGTGGGTGTGGCCTATTTGGGCGGGGCGCCCCAGGGTTGGTAATTGGGCCATGCATAGTTGAGTTTGACCGTATTGTCATAAGAGAACTTCAGTATCAATTAGAAGTGAATCGGTGTAGAAATGAAGAAGTTATAGTAAAAGGCAATTTTGGGTGGGTGTGGCCTATGTGGGTGGGGCGCTTCAGGGTTGGTAATGGGGTCATGCATAGTTGAGATTGACCGTATTGTCATGCATAGTTGAGATTGACCGTATTGTCATAAGAGAATTTCAGTATCAATTTGAAGTGAATCGGTGTAGAAATGAAGAAATTATAGTAAAAGGCTATTTTGGGTGGGTGTGGTCTATGTGGGCGGGGCGCCCCAGGGTTGGTAATGGGGCCATGCATAGTTGATATTGACCGTATTGTCATAAGAGAGGTTCAGTATCAATTTGAAGTAAATCGGTGCAGAAATGAAGAATTTAATGTAAAACAAGCAAATTCGTAGAATTGATATCCCCCGCAACATATGCTTTGTTTGAGGATGGGTGCAAATCGGACGGATGAACATACTGACAGATGGACGGACGGAGGACAATAACTCAAAACTAAGACAGAGGAAGGTTCTTGAGCCTTCAAAATTTATTTAGGTGAATTAATAAGTTGTGCGTTTTCCACAAAAACATTCAATGTTTATATACACTCAATTTTCAGAGTGTTGCAGAGTGAACACAACATCTGTTATGTTAAAAAAGATATGGCTCCGACACAAAAGTGCCTATAGTAAAAAGCATTTTTTCAAGATACAAAGGGCCATAACTCTGGTTTTAACAGATGGTGTACAATGCCATTTGGCGTGAATCATCCTCTTATGCTTATATATACTCATACGAAGTTTCAATGAAATACGCCAAAGCACTTCCGCAGGGGTTTTTTTTACTAAGAAAGTGACGCCGATATTCTGCGTCTTCCCCTACCAGAATTTTTCCCCTAAAAATACCATTTCCCCTCCAAAATATAATTTTTCACCAAAATATAATATTTTACCCTCAAAGAAATGTTTTTTTTTCTTTTGGGAAGTCGACACTTATCCAATTTGAACCATGTACAACGATCTCTCTCTCTCCCGACGAACACTCAAATCTGGGAATCCCAGTGATTCTATATATATAGCTCTTAAATTACGTCATGGAAACCAGGCAACTAATCGTATTAATCATGTGACAATTTTACTGGATTCCGGTCTTGCGCGAGAAGGGTGTTTCCTCAATTGATTACCGGAAACCAGTCAAATTTTCATCCGGGTTATGTGAAAGCCAAGATATAAACGTTAAAACAGAAAAAAGTCTCACAATTGGCGTTCATACACGAACAAAATAAAACATTCGGACTCGGAAAATATTAATTGTGTTGACGCTTTTTTTAAGAATGAATCATCAAAAACCGTTGAAACCCAGCAGGATTCGGAGGTACCGTAAAAACGCAGTCATAAGTCGAGATTTTTTACCTCCAAAATTTGATTAAAATTACGGTTTTGACTTATGAGGTCAACCATGAAAAAAATTAATGAAATTCGACGAAGATTGATCCCCGCCGCGATTGTTTGTTTTTTTTAAACTCATTGATTCACGACACATGAAATGTTGTCTTTTAACTGATACTTACCAATTAATATAACCACAGTTTGCAACATTTCCATTGTTTATATTTTCATAATTTAATCCAAAGTTTTAATGTTACCAGGTGTTTTTTATAACTGAATGCGTAAACAAAAGATCAGGTCATTTTTAAAGTCAAGCGATAATTGGCAACCTGTGTGAATTGACAGTTTGACGTTATCAAAGGAAAGCCGCTTACTGTCAAGAAGCCATAAAGCATCACCCTTCTAGCCGATAAAATAAGATTCCTTAAATTTGTGAAGCGACATGTTTAAACAATCGCGAGTCATCGTCCAATTATGTTTGAGCACGTGCATAGCTCCCCCTTTTTAACTGCTATGTAGAACAAAGGTGGAGTTAGAGGTCTATTGGTTATCATTGTAATAAAAACGTGTTTTACCGAGGATATAATCAATTGTTTTGATAGTCAGATTAAAAGTGCAAAGATTTGATTACAGTGATCACAGTGTGTCATCGGATTAAAAGTTTGTGGATTATTACTAGCGTGGACAATTTAGTGCAAACTTTATAATAATAATTTATTAATTTATCTAACACATTTGATTTGTGAAAATGCCTGGAAAATGCAAACGCCATGTGTATGACAATGCGTTTAAAATACGCGTGATAGAATTTGCAGAGCAATCAAATAATAATAGTGCTGCTGAACGCGACTTTATGGTTTCATATGTCGTTGTTGTGTAAATTACAATGTACATGTATATAGGTCTTGGTTTCCTATGTTGTTGATTTTGTTTTTATGTGGTTCATAATGATTTGCTTGTCTATATTTTTTATCTATTATTTTCGATTTCCTAAATATATATTGTATTGATTATATTACACAAAGTACCGTACATAAAACACGTGCCCACTATGTCTACATCGCACAGGGCTATAATGACGTCATGGTCTATGTATAGAATAAAAACTTCCCGTACATTTAAAATGGCGTCTGTTTATGAAATTCGTGGAAGGACAATTTCTGACTCGACTTATGACTTGGACATATTCAAAATCTCCGATTTGCGTATCATTTTTTACCACCCGACTTATAAGCGGGCAGACTTATGACTGGGTTTTTACGGTACATGTAATCAACATCGATTAATACTGTCGGATTATTGTGAAAGTGAAAGTAGACAATCGGCAGCTGCCGCACATTTCCCTTCCAATATTGTAGCAGATCTAGATCGTCAACCCATTCATCATGAAATTGAAATCATAATATTGACATCGTTCCCCAGCCCCAGTTGAAAACATTTCCCATTATTAGATCTACACCTGCAACTTTATTGAGAACTTTGACTTTAATATCATACTTGTTCATGTGTTTAAGAACAAAAAGGTCAGAGACATGCCTCTTTTTCTAAAAAAAAACCTGAAGTCTGTAGGTGAGTTTTAGACATTGAAATGAACAATTTCTTTTTTTCCCAAATATGTCTCTTTCACGCTCGATTTTCCCCTTTTACCCAGCGTCCAGCGTCTTCCCCTTTTTCTAAAAAAAACCCCTGCTTCCAAGATATGGCTCCGGACACAAAAGTGACGGACGGACGGACAGCCGGACAACGCCAAAACAATATCCCTCCGCCTCTGGCAGGGGATATATACTCATACCAAGCTTCAATGAAATCCGCCAAAGCACTTCCAAGATATGGCTCCGGACACAAAAGTGCCTATACTAAAAAGCATTTTTTTAAGATACAAAGGGCCATAACTCTGTTTTTAACAGATGGTATACAATGCCATTTGGCATGCATCATCCTCTTATGCATATATATACTCATACCAAGTTTCAATGAAATCCGCCAAAGCACTTCCAAGATATGGCTCCGGACACAAAAGTGCCTATAGTAAAAAGCATTTTTTCAAGATACAAAGGGCCATAACTCTGTTTTATACAGATGGTGTACAATGCCATTTGACGTGCATCATCCTCTTATGCATATATATATACTCATACTAAGTTTCAATGAAATCCGCCAAAGCACTTCCAAGATATGGCTCCGGACACAAAAGTGCCTATAGTAAAAAGCATTTTTTCAAGATACAAAGGGCCATAACTTTGTTTTTAACAGATGGTGTACAATGCTATTTGGCAGGGGTTTTTCAGCACTGTCTGCGCCTCCGGACAACGGAGGCACTCCCAAAGCAAACGGACCCGATCCCAAACCGAAATTATAATTTTTTTCCCAATTTCCAAAAAAAAAAAAAAAAAAAAAAATTTTTTTTTTTTTTTTTTTAAGAATGAAGTGTCTTATAACTTATGTGACTAACCAGTGTTTGTTTTGGTCAAAAATATTTGCTATAAGGTTTTGACTGTTCAGTTCTTATCACAGAGTGTAACTGTAACTGAAAAATAAAACTGCAGTAATTGAATTAACGTTGAACATGCCCAATATTGCATCTGTTTACATAAAGAAGACAAAATACCCAAATAAAAACAAATTTATTTGTTAAACCACTGAATTATTTAAGCATGATTAATTCACAATTTTTTCCCAAATGAGCCGTTTCATCGAAGCAAAAATTCCCAAAATGACCAATTTTGTCGATAAAAAATTCCCAATTTGGTCAGACTCCTTTTCCCAAAATAGGCAGAAAACCCCCTGTTTGGCGTGCATCATCCTCTTATGCAAATATATACTCATACCAAGTTTCAATGAAATCCGCCAAAGCACTTCCAAGATATGGCTCTGGACACAAAAATGCCGGAGGGACGGACGGACGGACAATGCCAAAACAATATCCCTCCGCCTCTGGCGGGGGATAATAACATAAAAAATGAGTGAAAATCTCTTACCCGGCCCCGCCCCAACCCCCATAACTTTTGACCTAGGGGTCAGATCAAAATTCAAAATAGTGCAGGGTCGCACATATGATCATAGCTACGATGTGTGTAAGTTTCAAGGTTCTAGTGCTTATAGTGTAGGAGGAGATAGTGGCCAGGCAAACAGACAGACGGCGGAGATAACCACAATATCCCCACGCTTTTCAAAAAGCGTGGGGATAACAAGATGGTAGACTATACAGAATAAAATTGTGACTAGCAAAAATGGCAAATAACGTTGTAAATTATCATATTAACGATGGAGATCATACGTTTAGAAGGAATTAATGAAATGTCCGGGATAATCAACGATGCATTAAAATGTTTTAGATTGCAACAACATATTTATTTGTTATCTACTCATGGATTTATGTCACGGAAACGAGTGTTTGCATATTGTAAGCGATCAGTTTGCTCGCAATGTTAAACATCTGACATGATTATCGTTGGAAAATGGGATAAGACAAACATGGTTTCATTGATATGTTAGTGGATCTTTGTCAGTGCTTTCCACAGGCAATTTAATGGTCCCTCAACGGGGCGCTTGAATTTCGAAATCAGAGTCCGCGAGGCGCCTGAAATTTTCCAATCACTGTATTCTGACAGTTATTGCATCTTAAGATCAAAGCAGGGTTTTTTTTCCACTTTTTGGGAAGATAGCCCATGGCTTTGGAATTGGGAATTTTATCGGCATTTTCATGAAATTGGGAAAATAAATTCATTAGCCTTTTTTTCCACACGAAAAGTCCACTGATTAGGGAAATACTAAATTTGATTTAACTCTTTATAATCATTCAAATTAAAAGAAAAAATCATATAATACTTTGTTAGATGTAATTGAATTAAAATTGAGATAAAATACACATAAGACTTATTTCTAAAAAAAAAAAAAAAAAAAAAAATTTTTTTTTTTTTTTGCAATTGGGAATTTTTTGCCACATTTTGGGAAAAAAGTATACTTTTTGGGATTGGGAACATAGCCGAATTTCGGCTATAAAATCGGGCCAAAAAAACCCCTGCAAAGCGATATCGACTTCTCCCAAAATTTTGGAAGCAGATTTACGATCCTTTGTCGCTTTACCCAGCTAAAGTCCGCCTAAAGGCAGAGCGTCGCTGCATTAGAAAATCAATATTGGCCAATGGGAGCGCACGCTTTGTATGAGCGACAGCAGTAGGCAGGCTAGTCCAAATTTTTGACGCTCTTAAATATTAAGCTACTTTTTATATGGGTAATATTTGGAGCGTACAAAGGGTGAAAGACCAATTATGTGGTGGGAAATTTTTGTTCTTTGTCTATATTGTTGCGCAAGGATTTTGTGCGCAACATTCAAGCCCCGATATAAGACACTTAATAACAACGGATTGCAATAATATTTACATACCTGTGTAGATAATTCATTTCTCGATAATGTTCCGTAAAAATTATATAATGACACTTTGAATTTTGCACGCCTGAGCAATTTAAATCCAACCACTATTCAATTTTTCAATATCTCTCGATTCGCTCGCTGTGTAGATATAAATCGATAACACGACCTAGATGTAAAGCATCTGGTTTAAAGTGGAAGAATAAACAGCGTAAAATACAGTTTGCGTTCGTCGTGTAGATATAAATCGATAACACGACCTAGATGTAAAGCATCTGGTTTAAAGTGGAAGAATAAACAGCGTAAAATACAGTTTGCGTTCGTCTGTTGTGGTGCAGCGCGTTACATAGTAAACCGATGTTATACTTTTCTGGATTAATTTAGCATTGTATTTTTTTCTAAATTGACATTTAAAAAGTTCTGAAATAAATTACATCTTTTATTTTTATACTGTACATAAATAATATTGATACAGATCGTACAGTATACCGTCCTTTGTAACGTAGAATGTAAGTACATAAAACAACACAGACAGAGGTCCGAAAAAGACATGCATAAACACTTCCTGAAACTTAGAACAGTGAATAGAAACTGCACCATATCTGTTTTGAACATATGCTTATTAAATCGACAAAGTTTAGCATACTAGATCTAGTTACGTAAAAGTCGGTGTTAAAAGCTCATGTTTTATCAAATAACGCGTACACGTTACACCGTAATGCCTTCTTCTGATTGGTGCATATTTAAATCAGTTTCATGACATGGCTACAGGTCAGTGATTGTTTTGCGATTTAAGCCAGGGGTTTTTTTTTGAAAAAGGGGAAGACGCTGGACGCTGGGTGAAAGGGGAAAAAGAGTGCAAAAGAGACATATTAGGGGAAAAAATAAAAACTGTTCATTTCAATTTCTATAACTCATCAAAAGAGGCTTGTCTCTGTCCTTTTTGTTCTTAAGCACATTTAACACGTATTAAAGTCAAAGTCCTTAATAAAGTTGCAGGTGAAGATCTAATAATGGGAACTGTTTTCAACTATATTTCTGTACTGGGGTCGGGGGACGATGTCAATTTTGTGATTTCAATTTCATGATGAATGGGTTGACGATCTTGATTTGCTCCAGTATTGGAAGGGAAAGGATCGGCAGCTGCCGATTGTCTACTTTCACTTTCACAATGTTCGATGTTGATTACCTCAGAGTGCTGCTGGGTTATAACGGTTTTCGATGATTCTTTCTTAAAAAATGCCTCGATGCGTTCAGTATCTTCCGAGTCCGAATGTTTTATTTTGTTTGTGGAAGAATGCCAATTGTGAGACATTTTTTTCTGTTTTCACGTTTATATCTTGGCTTGCATATAGCCCGGATGAAAATTCGACTGGTTTCCGGTAATAAATTGACGAAACACGCTTCTCGCGCATCCAGTAAAATAGTCACATGATTATTACGATTAGTTGCCCAGTTTACATGACGTAATTTAAGAGCTATATTTAGAATAACTGGGATTCCCAGGTTTTTTGCGTTCGTCTGGAGAGAGAGAGAGCGAGATCGTTGTACTTGGTGCAAATTGGATAATTGTCGAATGCCAAAAGGAAAAATAAACATTTCTTTGAGGGAAAATATTATATTTTGGTGAAAAATGTTATTTTTGGTGGGGAAATTGCATTTTGAGGGGAAAAATTCTGGTAGGGGAAGACGCCGAATATCGGCGTCACTTTCTTAGTAAAAAAAAACCCTGTAAGCAGAAGTTTAACTGAAGAATGTATGCCTTTCTTACTTCGAATCGACGATATTTGAAGTAAAAATGAACTTCTTAATTAAAACTGAATGAGTTGGTAATGTTATTTTGCAATTTTACGCAAATTGATGAAAATTTAAGCTTTCTGGTTTCCACCACAAAAAAGGTCCTTCAACGATGAGACATTCCAAAGAATTTAGCCCATATAAAAAGTATCTCTAAATTCTTTGCGCGTCTTATAAATGAGACTATAGGCAGGCAATACCTGCAGGTAAATCATGCAGACGACTCGTGACGTACATGTAATGGCCACAGAAATATTTGCCAGTTACTTAGAAGACTGATGATGGCAACCAGCCCTAATCCTCGTGGACAACGTGAATTTCATGCATAATTCCGTCAAAATATTTATTCGACTCGTAAAGTGTTTAAACAAGTTATCGTTGAATTCATAATGCAACTGTTAATATTTGTTGAAATCTCAAATAGAAATAATTAAATTTGTAATCCGAATACCATTCCTGTAAGTCCATGTTAACGCGTTTTTAATCCGAAACACACTTCTGAATGTAAATGTTACCGCAACGTTGAAATATTCTTGCTTGAAATTAGCAGTGCAAATTTATTTTGTGTCGAATCTTTTTCTTAATTAAAAATAGCGCGAAAATTATGCAGCATGTACAACGTGGCGCCATTTGCATAGAAAGCGTGCATGTATTATTGAGCGTTTTAACAAGCACACAACACGTCAGGGGATTGACGCATGTTCAGAGGCAATATTTCATCAAATCTATTAATAGTCACTTAAAATTTATTTGATACTGTGGAAAAATGGCAAGGTTTGTGTTAAAGAAATAATTGAGAGCTTTTATTGTAAATATTTACCAGAAAGTGATTTATAAAAACGGAATAAACGTGATTATCGGGTAATAAATAGAAACTTGAAAAGTAGTAAGTATACAGTAATAGTCAGGTTGAAACAGATGTATTGGGGAAGTTGGGATTTTACTACCTATGCGGGAAAGTTTTAAAACAATTAAACAATATATATATTTTTAAATGACTGAGGGATTTTCTTCATAGCGCACCAAATGACGTCTTTTGACGCTGTTTTTCTTTGAGTTATAACGCACCACAGAACGTCAATTGACACGTTAAATTATAAAAAAAATCAACGTCGGCAGGGGACACCCCTCCGGAACCAACCCCATCAGCCCCTGGGCGCCTGACAAAAATCCTGTGGAAAACACTGAGTGAATAATCAGATTCATATGCATATATTGCTTTATTATGTTTGTCGTGCTGTACAGCTTATTGAAACAGCATGGAACTTAAATGTACATTGCAAGGTATATATATTAATATAAATCAAAATAAGTTGAATACATCAATTACCATTAAATGTGCTTGTTTATATTTTATGTTGTTTTTTTCCACAACTGCAGGGACTACCGGTCCTAGGCCTTAAAAATAGGGAGAAGTGACTTCTCCTTTGTTTTGAAACAGGGAGAAGTTTGGAAAATCAGGGATACGTTTGTGCAAACAATATAAAAAACAAAGCGTGTTTATTTTACAACTTTTATTATTTCTATCATTATACTATGTTTATTTGTAAAAACAATAAATTCTCACTAAAATCTTCTTCATCATAACACATTTGAATCATTTAACACATTTAAGTATTTTATATTTGTACCGGTAGCACCTTTTCATCACACATTTATCATCATTATATTATCATCATCTATATGACTGCTTTTGTAACAAAACACAACCTTAATGCATGGAACATCTAGTGCATGTATATCTATTACTGTTTATCCGAATACTTTACATGTCCGAAATATGTTCTCTTAAGAATGCCTTACCTGTTTACTTTAACAATCAAAATTGTCCTTGTTGCTATCTGGTTTAACAAACTTTATCAAATGTTTGTTAAATCAGGGCCCTCACACTACTTTGGGGGAAGGGGTCCGCAGCCCTTAGGAGGGGGAATTTTCGCGGCGTTTCCCTTTTTGGGGGATTTTTTTTACTTACTCTCTCATTATTACATTTGTACAAGGTTGCACTATATTCATTGCATTTTTCATAATAAAGTATGTTTGAAAGATTAAATTGAAATAAAATTGAGATATAATAGTCATGAGACACATCTTTCTATAAAAAAAAAAAAAAAAAAAAAAATTTTTTTTTTTTTTTTGTTTTTTTTTTTAGGGGGAATTTTTCCCCCAAAAAGGGGAAAAAAGTATACTTTTCAGGTGGGGGACTGCCGCCGATTTGATAGATTGAGGGCCCTGTAAATCCAGTTAATGCTCTCTCCATTATTGAATCACCATTACTTGTAATGTGAATCGCCAGCTTTGAATTGAACGCGTGTGTAATGTTACAATTCGTCCGCCATTTGCAATGTTGATGGTCATGACATAACAATTTAATTCTACTCGGATAATTTATATCTAATCGAGGAAATGTGTTTTCTCAATATTTATGTGTAGTATTATGACTTATAGTATAAAAAATGAACTGTGATTCCAGTTTATATAAGATGGATGTTACTCGTAATTCTTGGTGGATTAACAAACTGACAAAACTCGCTGGACTTTATAGTGGATCTACGCAATTTATAGACCTTTGATCAAGTTTGTTTTTCTTTAAATTTTTTTGCCGACTTTCTTTAACCGTGCTGTCTGTCAAAAACCTGCAATTATCGGATGGTCAATCAATTATCACGTAATCAGTAGACAACTTGCGGCACGCGCGAAGAGGCACGAGTGTGATGGTTATAGCAACCAATATTAAGGGGACTGCTTTGTCACGGTCAATTAACGATCCGTGCCTGGGGTAAATTATGTCACCGTTAGATAAACAACAAACAATAAACTTGCTTATCGCCTGCGGGCGGTAGCACTCCTTAGCAAAAATAATCGGGCGCCTTGATTTTCGCTTTTCTGGTCTTGTTTACTCAAAAAATCGGGCGACTTTATCTTCGCTTCTCTGGGCTCGTAGGGCGAAATTACGGGCGTAAGAGCGAAATTATCGCTCATAGTCGCCCGTAGGGTAGTCCCTGAACTGCCTCTGCCCTCTGATGCCATTACATGTTTCTCCCTAATTCAGGTATTCACGGAGCGTTTTTGCACTTTTTTGCCTAAACTGCACACTAAAATGCCCTTTTTGAAAGTAATTGCACCATGACCCTTTGAACTACTGGGAAAAACACAAAGAAAGGTAAAAAGAATTGGAGGACAAGGAAAACAGGCCTGACCCTAAAATTATAACTCAATAATAAATAAGTGAAAACCCATCTATAGCTGACTATTGATCACCAATCTAAGAGTAAAAGCAATTGGTAAGCCTTCACTAATCAGAGTATATTTAACAAAAATGCATATAAACATATTTTAATTTGCCACATATATTGGTTGCTTAATTTTAATGGGTGGAAACACCAAAAAACTGTTTTGATTGTATGCAACAATATTTACAAATAAGATAATAATGACATTCTTGTTAGTATAACAACGAATCTGACTTATATTCGCAACAAAATGTATTGCCATCAAAGTTTGGCATAAATTGACAGCAACTTAAATATCATTAAATGACCTTCTGTCACAGTGGATCTTTTAATGGGGAGACATTTTAAGAGAAATCAATACAAGCTATCTGTACTTACTCAGAATTAAATCCATTGACGTGGAGAATTCTCATCTGTTTTACAATAGTAGACTTTCCGGATTCTCCAGCACCTTAGAAATAAAAAAACTTTGAGGCTCACCACAGGATGTTTTCTAATACACGACACTCATTCAATACACAAATTGCGAGTTAAAACCAATTAATCACTCACTTACCTAACAATAACAGTCGGTGTGTCGCGCGGTAGGACTGTTTTTCCCGTTGCAACTGCCTCTCAATCTTTCTGTTCGTTTGCCTGCGCTGGTTTTCCTCTTCATCAGTATGTCTAAAGCACCCCATCTTACAAAATGGACGAATATCTTTACCGAGCTAGAACCCAGTTTCACAGCATTAACAAATCCCGTCCAAAACCCGGCACCCGATTTCACTTAATCCAACGCGAATGCGATCCTCAACTCTCGGGCTACAAGGAGGCTAATCCAACTGAGAGCCCGAGAAAAACACTATTTGTCATGAATATAACACAAAATCTCCGTGTGCCGACATTTTAATACACTGATCGCATATCTGACAGCGATGGGTGGGGTTACAGTGCATGACGGGAAAGCACGGTGTAAATTATACAGCACCAAATGGTGACATCACTAGCAGGTGCTCTCGATTGGTCTCTCCCTGACCAAGGGAATGTACTCGTTTCCAAAGAAAACTTCTTTCGCAAAACTCGCAGGAGTCGCTACCCTTAAAGGTTTTCCAGATAAGTAACACGGATATTAAAATAAATTCCTTATATTACAATACTATCACAATCAAAATCAAAGCGCCGAAGGCACTAAAATTGTTCGCTATTGCATAATTTAAGACGCAACTCATTTTTCAAAAGTAATCGCACTTTTCAAATCAACAAAAGCCATTCAAATTTATAAAGAGTGTGTCTTAACGCACGGTTTCAGATGTGTGTGCACCGTTTATCATCCTATTTAACTTAGACAGAATAACAACATGGCCCTTTTTTGGCGTAGCTGAATAAGCCAGCTTTTTGCCTTACCTGACCTTTGTAAGTGTCCAATAAAATTCAAATACAATTTCCCGCGGTTAGACACGAATGAATACACTTCATTTAGTCCCTTGGCTGATTTGAGCATACCACCAGAACATTGGACACATGAGTGCGTCTTTGTAACACTGTTTTACTGCGTGTTCAGCATGAAACTATTTTATCTCTAATGAAAAGGCTTGATAGATAGAACAGTTTTACTTACACTAAACACTAGACATCAATACAGTTTGTGCGTGCACCTTTTATTTTCAGAGGATTGCCAGCGCTAGACCCTTTGAACTTAAAGGCTATGTTCTCATATTTAGTAATTACTTTCATATTCCTGTCTGTGTACTAGTATATTTTAGTTCATAAAAGTATCATTTTCCCCTATCCTGATATTCGTTTTGGCTAAACCATTTAAAATTGTTTTCGAAATTGAACATTAAACATGTAAAAATATAAAGTTTTAAACAAGCCGTCGTTCCAGCACTGAAAGCCTGGCCTCACTTTAATGCATCGCATTCCAACCCTCAAGGTATCAGGGTCAGTTCGCAGCAGGCAAAACAATCGTTATTAGATGGTCGCTTAGCGACCGTCTAAGGTGGTTAGTTAAAAATTCAGGTCGATACGGCTTAGCTACTAGGAGCCCAATACCCGCTAACTACGCGTATCCGCGCGAGAAAGAGTTGTGTAATTTATGCAAGAGGTTTGAGTTCTCCAATTATATTCATTCACAAATGGAAACATGATATTAATATCGTGTTAAATGCAATAGTTTCGCACGGTGCTTTTATAGAAAAGAATCAATAAACAATGATCGTATTGTACGTGTCGCGGAGGAGATTGTTTATGAATGAATAAAATAGTCCACTTTCTGCAGCGTCTTCATGACGTAGTATTTTTGCTCAGTCCATTCATAATATGAGGCTATTGATAGATGCGCCTGTCGATAAACAAAGGAAAGTCCACGGGCGATAACATCGCAATAGGTTACGCTCTCACATGCACCTCAATGACGTAGTACCGGTCGTAAATTGAGACTATTAATAGATTCGGGAAAAAGTTATTACGCTTATTTATATTCTCAATTTATAAAACGTTGAACATAAGTTCAAAAATAACTTCAGCGATACGATAGACAAAAACAAAAAAATGTTCCATAATCGCTAAACCCGAATATAACAAACAATTTATAATAATAATACGAATGAACTATTTCGTAACCTCGTTCATGCTACTACAGCGGGTATTTCTGGAAAACGTTCTTTGGTTCTCAACAGATAGCGGCGATCTTTTGTATTTACGGGTGCTAGCAACGCAATAGTAGAAGGTTAGTAGAAGGTTTAGCTTGTTTATATTCACAGTTCTCAATACATAGACAGTTGGATATGAGTTCATCAATAACTACAGGCATACTATATGCAACCTCGAAAATGCTTTATAATCGCTAAAACCGAAAACAACTAAATATATTATATTAAATATATTTATAACAATAAATATCTTTTAAAAATGTAGTCGGCGTATACGCTGACTTTGAAATAAAGTTTGCAATTTACTTTTCTAAATAAATAAATACAAGTAAACAAAAGTTAAACTATTGTGTTGTGTTTTTCACTTGTAAGTTGCATATTCACAGCATGAAATGTGTGTTGGCATTGTCAAACCACACATAAGTGTGAGTAGATAAAAAATATAATACGGGAGAGCACTTACTATGTGTCCTCATATGCCTTGTTATTAGTATCTTTCTTCACTATCGAAATATATCGTATGTTGATATTTGATTTAAACGCAGTTTTCTTTCGACACATTTAAATCACACGTCAATAGCGCCGTCATGCGAAAATGGGTCTTATGCGTTTCGGCAAGCGTTTGTTAAACCCAACATGTGCTTTTGCGCAGTCAGGCCATAGACGATGCTGTTCGCTATAAAATCACTCAATATGTTATGTTTCTCCTTACCAGAAGGAGAGATAGCTGAGTGGGCTATTTATATGATGGGCGCATATGGAATAAGACCCATTTTCGCATGACGAGGGTCATTACAAATCTCATTGCGAATTGAAAATGACACATTTAAGAACAACGCGTTTTGATACAAAATTGAATTCAAAATAGCAAACTTGTTAATAATGGCAGCCTATCCACACATTAAGGAATGATTTCCAGACGTTCTGACCAAGTACGGCAAACATTGTGGTATGATAATTAAACGATTTTCTCTTATCGTGACACTATACTATTTCGCTAATGATTGTTTTCTCATCTTGGAGGTGAAAGTGAAATTCTGCGAGATTGATTGTAACGCGTAATTGTAACAGGGCCACAATTTGTGTCGTTTGAGCATACAGAGAGTAGTCCGGAATTCCTTACACTGAACAGTGCTTCATCCTTTGAATTGAGCACATACGCAGTGATGTAGCAAAAATTCAGAGGTTGTATCTCGAATCAGCTTATTAAATATTCGAAAATATTCATGCGTGTCTGTTGGCGTTATGTAAAAGTCACTAAGATGAAAACTGAGTAAAACAGCTACGCCTAAAAGCGCATTAGTGCTCTATACCTATGTTTATGTCAGCGTTGTTGACACCGTGTGAACTGCTCGGGTAACAAGTAAAGCATTAACAGCAATGTTTATATACTTTTATTCCTCCATACACAAGATACGAAGATAATTGTATATTTTGAAATTGTATATGGTGTCAAAAATCACGGAACTTTCATTATGAAGTTATATTCTTGGTGAGATAGTTATTTGATATTAGAAAAAATATTCCTTTAATATGATGGTGACTGCAAATTTTCTTTATATTAAGTTCTCATTACCATTTTCATCATACTTTCTATGCTTTCAGAACGTCCAAAAAGCATGTTGTTTTTATTTTGTCTAAGTAACTTCTATGAAATACTAAGGATGATAAAAAGTGCACACAAAACTCGACCCGTGCGCTATGACATACACTATATAAAGTTAAATGGCGTGTGTTCATTTAAAACTTGCGATTGATTTTGAAAAATGAATTGCGTGTTAAATTATGCAATAGCGAACATCTTCAGTGCCTTCAGCGCTTTGATATAATATAGACGCTATCGCGTGAACTAGGTGAACTGGAATTTTCTTTAGACTAGAAATATGTTAAATGAAGATATTCAGCGATATAATTATGGTATGTCAATAATAGATCTTAATGTGTTTTCAACAATACCATGATAAATATTATTTTTGATTAATTTAACAAGAATTATTCGACCATATGGACTAATGTTTTAAGTATGAGCGCGATGATTCTCGATAATGTTAATACTCGAATCAAATAGCAATGCCCGACAAACCACTAAAACAGGTTTGTTCGAAGAACGCGCGTATAAATATTTAAAATATGTACGGATACTTCGCGTGTGGCCGGTTGACTCATATGTTTTAATTTCACTTCCATTCTTCTTTTGGTTTTCTGTTTTGTATCTATAGGTTTATGACCAGCAACATGTAATAATGTAAAATAAGCCGCGAAAATTCCGCGTAACATCCCGTACTGCGTGTAATGCAGCTAAGAACTGCACAGAAAAAGACATTCGCTATCTTTGATCTCATTCATTGAACTCTTTACCTTGCACCAACTCCTACCACAATCAACGCCGTATATCTTTTTCCCTATATTTCCCTGATATTCGTTATGGCCAAACCATTTTAAATTGTTTCGAAATTGAACATTTAACACGTAAAAGTATTAAGTTTTAAACAAGCCGTCGTTCCAGCAGTGGAAGCGTGGCCTCACTTTAATGCATTGCATTCCAACCCGCATGGTATCAGGGTCAGTCCACGGCCAGTAAACGGATTGTTATAATATAGGCTCTATTGCGTTAACTATGTGAACTGGAGTCGTATTTAGACCAGAAATATGTTAAATGAAGATAGTCGACGATGTAACTATGGTAGGTCAATCATAGATTCTTAATTTGTTTTCAACAATACCATGCTAAATATTTTTTTTTTGATTATTAAACAAGCATTATTCCACCATTTTGACCAATTTGTAAAGAATGAGCGCGATGATTCTCGATATTGTTAATAATTGATTCAAATAGCAATGCCCGACACACCACTAAAGCAGGTTTGTTCGATATAGATAGATTTATTTCAGTATAATGATACAACATGATAAAACATATCTACATACATGATAAAATAGTAAAACAATAAACATGTATGAGAAATGTTTTGTTGTTTATGCATTACTTGTTACTCTAGCAGTTCACACGGTGTCAACAACTCTGACCTCAACATGGGTATAGAACACTAATGAACTTTTTCGGTATAGCTGTTTTACCCAGCTTTTCTACGTAAATGACTTTTACAATAACGCCAGCAGACACGCATGCATATATATTTAAACGCACTAAGTGACCCCTTGACCTTGTTTTTGACCCAGAAAGGCCCATGTTCTAAGTTGGCCTTAAGATCATCTCCATAAAACTTCTGACCAAGTTTGGTGAAGAACGGATGTAAACTAATTGAGAGAGCGGACACCATGCTGAATGTTAAAAAACGCACTAAGTGACCCCGTGACCTAGTTTTAGGCCCGGAATGGCCCATGTTCAAACTTGTCCTAGACATCATTTAGATAAAACTTGTGACCAAGTTTGGCGAGGATTGGATGAAAACTACTTGAATTAGAGATCGGACAACATGGTGAGGTTTAAAATGCACTAAGATACCCCGTGACCTAGTTTTTGACCCGGCATGACCCATATTCAAACTTGACCTAGACATCATATAGATACAACTTCTGACCAAGTTTGGTGAAGATTGGATGAAAACTAATTGAATTAGAGAGCGGACAACATTGTGATGTTTAAAACGCCCTAAGTGACCCCGTGACCTTGTTTTTGACCAGGCATGACCCATATTCAAACTTACTCTAGTCATTACCAAGATACAACTTCTGACCAATTTTGGTGAAGATTGGATAAAAAGTACTTGAATTAGAGAGCGGACAACATGGTGAGGTTTAAAACACACTAAGTGACCCCGTGACCTAGTTTTGACCCGACATGGCCCATGTTCGAACTTGACCTACACATCATCTAGTTACAACTTCTGACCAAGTGTGGTGAAGATCGGATTTAAACTACTTGAAATAGAGAGCGGACACCATGCTCAATGTGTAAAACGTACTAAGTGACCCCGTGACCTAGTTTTTGACCCGGCAAGGCCCATGTTCGAACTTGGCCTTAAAATTATCTAGATACAACTTCTGACCAAGTTTGGTGAAGATCGGATGAAAACTACTTGAATAAGAGAGCGGACAACATGCTGAATGTTTAAAACGCACTAAGTGACCCCGTGACCTAGTTTTTGACCCGGAAAGGCCAAAATTCGAACTTGGCCTTAAGATCATCTAGATACAACTTCTGACCAAGTTTGGTGAAGATCGGATGAAAACTGCTTGAATTAGAGAGCGGACAACATTGTGATGTTTAAAACGCCTTAAGTGCCCCGTGACCTTGTTTTTGACCCGGCATCACCCATATTCAAACTTGCTCTAGACATTATCAAGATACAACTTCTGACCAATTTTGGTGAAGATTGGATAAAAACTACTTGAATTAGAGAGCAGACAACATGGTGAGGTTTAAAACACACTAAGTGACCCCGTGACCTAGTTTTTGATCCGGCATGGCCCATGTTCGAACTTGACCTACACATCATCTAGTTACAACTTTTGACCCAGTGTGGTGAAAATCGGATTTAAACTACTTGAAATAAAGAGCGGACACCATGCTCAATGTGTAAAACGTACTAAGTGACCCCGTGACCTAGTTTTTGACCCGGCAAGGCCCAAGTTCCAGGTGGCCTTAAGATCATCTAGATACAACTTCTGACCAAGTTTGGTGAAGATCGGATGAAAACTACTTAAAATAGAGAGCGGTAAAAACATGCTGAATGTTTAAAACGCACTAAGTGACCCCGTGACCTAGTTTTTGATCCGACAAGGCCCATGTTCGAAGATGGCCTAGACATTATGTAGATACAACTTCTGACCAAGTTTGGTGAAGATCGGATAGAAACTACTTGAAATAGAGAGCGGACACTTAATACGGACCGACCGACAGACCGACAGACAAGCTCACTCCTATATACCCCCCTAAACTTCGTTTGTGGGGGTATAAAAACGGCTTAATATATCAAGAAATATCTTTTTAAAAATGTAGTCGGCGTAAATGCTGACTTTGAAGTAAAGTTTGAAATTAACGTTTCTTAATTATTAAATTGAAAACAAAACTTTTTTGTTTTTCACCGGTAAGTCGCATATTCACCGCATTAAATGTGTGTTATCATTGTCAAACCACACAATAGTGTAAGCAGATAAAAATTATACAACGGAAGTGCACATCATATGTGTCCTCACATCCCTTATTATGAGTGCATTACTTCACCATCGAAATATATCGTATGTTAAGATTTGATTTACATGCAGTTTTCTTTCGACACATTTAAATCACACTTTCATAGCCGCGTCATGCGAATTTGGGTCTTATGCGTTTCGGCCAGCGTATCTTAAGCCCAACCTGTGCATTTGCGCAGTCTGGTCAGAGGCGATGCTGTTCGTCATAAAATCACTCAATGTGTTATGGTCTCATTATCTATCTCCTGACCAGACTGAGAGATGCGCATGCTGAGTGGGCTTTATATATGATGGGCACATATGGGGTAAGACCCATTTTCGCATGACGAGGGACATTAAAAATCTCATTGCGAATTTAAATGGCACATTTTAGCACAATGCTTTTGATACAAAATTGAATTTTAAATAGCAAAGTGGTAAATAAGGGCAGCCTTTCCAGGCGGTCAGGAACGATTTCCAGACGTGCTGACAGAGTACGGCAAACATTTTGGTTGGATAATTAAACAATTCTCCTCTTATCTTGACACTAAACTATTTCAGTAGTGTTAGTTTTCTTATCTTGAAAGCAAAACTGTGTTATATTATATATATATATATATATATATATATATATATATATATATATATATATATATATATATTATATTCCCCGCACGATTTAGTGAACGAGTACTGACCCTGAAATTCTGCGAGATGGGTTTTAACGCGTAATTGTAACTGGGCCATAATTTGTGTCGTTTGAACATATAGAGAGCAGTCCGGAATTCCTTACACTGAACAGTGCTACAACCTTTGCGCTGATCATAGACACGGTGGCGCAGGCAAAGTTCAGAGGTTTTATCTCGAATCTGCCTATGAAATATTCGAAAATATTCACGCGTATCTGCTGCCGTGATGTAAAAGTCATTTAAGGTGAAAAGCTGGGTAAAACAGCTAAGCCGAAAAAGCGCATTAGTGCTCTATACCTATGTTTTGGTCAGGGTTGTTGATACCGTGCGAACTGCTAGGGTAACAAGTAATGCACAAACAACAAAGTACGGGTCAACAGGGCTGTCTTTATGACTACATTATTCGTGAGTAAAAAGTATTGCTCGCAGATTTATTTTTTATTTATTTTCACCAATTATCTTATTGTATATTTTGAATTTGTATATGGTGTCAAAAATCAAAAGTTTTGTACAGGGAATTTTCATCATGAAATTGTATTCTTAGTGAGATAGGTATTCGATATTCCAACAATATTCATTTAATATGATGGTGATTGCAAATTGTCTTTATATTCAGTTCTCATTACCATTTTCATCATGCTTTCTATGCTGCCAGAGCGTCCAAAAAGGGCCATATTGTTGTTATTTTGTCTAAGTTATCTCTATAAAATAAATAGGATGATACACAAATCTCGACCCGTGCGTTATGACAAACTTTTTATAAATTTGAATGGCGTGTGTTCATTTCAAACTTGCGAATACTTTTGATAAATGAGTTGCGTCTTAAATTATGCAATAGCGAACAACTTCAGTGCCTTCAGCGCTTTGATATTAGTTGTGAGCGTTAGAGAGAGGCAGTTTTGCAAGTCAGTCTGCTTTAGCTACGCTAGGAACGATAAATGCAAGTCAGTCTGATGTAAGCTACGTTGGAACGATAACCACTGCCTGTCTTCACTACGTGCAGTAAAAGTGTGCAGACTACAAATGCTAGGAGCGTCTGCTCTACTACTGCAGTGTGTGTATTTAATCAATAGTGTTTAACAGCTTGTAAGACGACATTGGCAAGTCTAGTGTTTATCATTGAAATCTTTACATATTGGCTGCTTTAATGGAAAACGGGGCTTTATGCATCTCAAATAAGATTAGCCTGTGCACACTGATTAGTCTGTGCAATGCGCACAAGCTAATCAATGACGAAACATGATTATGTGGTGTTTTTCGTTGAAAGACAGTCTCTGGTACTGGGATGACAATTAATGCATATGCATAAAGCCCTGTTTTCCCAAAATGAAGCTAAAAATAACTTTTTATTAATGATTTGACAAATCCCAGAAATCAACCTGTGCTTTAAGACACACTCTTTTTACATTTGAATGGGGGTGTGTTCATTTCAAACTTGCGATATAAAAAGCTATAACATAATTTTGAAAACTGAGTTGTGTCTAAGATTATACAACAGCGAACAACTTCAGTGCCTTCAGCGCTTTGATTTAAATTGACTTCCATTCCAGTAGTTTCGCAATATGTATCTTTTACATTTAATTGTTGTTTTAACTTTTGAACAGTTTCTGCAGTTTGCTATATAATATGCAAACATTAAACATAATATATCAGGTATTTGGTTATTAATAAAAATACCAGATCCACATTTTTACGTTTAAAAAGGAAGATAATTCATCAATAAATAAAGATAGTTGAACTTTTTTGTCTCCCTGTCTGGTACCAACGTTGCGGGGGAAGAACTCTGTTGTATATTAATTAGAGGACAGTTCATCCTTCCTGAGAAATTAATCTTTATACATGACTGTAAGTTATTATACATTGATTTTAATGTGTAGAGGAACCTGCCATGTAGCCCCTTTTTTCGAGACATTTAAATAATTCAATGTGATTAATTTTATCAAAAGCCCTTTTAAAATCGACCTTTATACAATACAAACGTCCCTTTCTTTTGGTACGATATTTTTTAATTATGGCTTGAAGACAAAAAATAGTGTCAACTGCTGAATATGCATTGCGTAATCCTGCCTGAGATTCATTAATTTTAGTATACGCTTCTGCCCATGCGTAAAGGCGTTTGTTAATTGTACTTGAACATAGCTTGTACATTGTATTTGTAATTGAGATACCTCGGTAATTTCCAGGATCGGTAATCGAGCCAGATTTCTGGATTGGGAATATAACACAAGTTGCCCATGTTTGTGGGAATAAACCAGATTCAAATATAGTGTTAAAGTATGCAAAATTATGGAGCTATATTTGCAACAGTATATTAATAAATTCGGAAGGTATTCCGCCAATGCCGCAACTTTTATTATTTGTCAGTTTATATTTATACATTTCGACATCACGATCGAGTGACCTCATCAATTGATATTTGCGCTTTAAGACCATTAGCGGTTGCGTCGTTAGACACGCTATTACTCTCAGAATTTACACTTAAAGAGTTTTCATTAAAAAATAATGTACTGAAATAAGTATGCCATGTATCGGCAGGTATGTCACAACTAGTAGCGGGTTTATTATTCTTATATATGTTTAAGAGTTTTCCAGAATAGGTCAGTTCTGTTTCTACAGTTGAAAAGATTATTTCTCGTAGTGTTTTGATATTCAAGTATTTTATTTTTACAAAAGATCTTAAATTCGCTTCGTTTCTTCGTATAATCTATCAAATCATTATGTGAATTTGTTATACGAAAACGACATAACGCAGCATATTTATAGTGTTTTTTTATTCACAAACTTGGTCCCACCATTCGGGTTGCAATTAACCAGCCATCAATGCTGGTCTTTTAAGCATACATTTGCCAGCTGTTTTATATAAGGAAGAAATAAAATAAAATGCTTCATTAATGTTGTTTGTAATTAAATCGTTAATAGTCTCTCTATTTATCGCAATCATGTTTTTAAATAATGTTTTAAAAACATCAGCTTTGTTTTCTTTCCATTTAAAACATGTAAGTTTCCTCATTTCGCAGACAGATTGATTTCTATTAACGTTAATTGGTAATTTATTTTGCAATTTAAAGTTACACGTAATTGGAAAGTGATCGGATTCGTCACGATCTAAGAATTGAAAGTCTTTATAATATTTATGAAGATTCCATTTGAGGCAATTATGTAATCAACAGTTGACAGCCCATTATTAAAAAAAACATGTATATTCGCCTTTATTATAGGACGAAACACGTCCATTCAAAAGTTAATATCGAATACACAACAAAGGTTAACCAACGAGCGCCTAAAACTGTTGCTCAATTCGATCTTTATAACATCGTGGAATTTCAAAGAAACTACCTTCATATTCAACGTTACCATAAATGTATTTTAAGTTATCAAAGGGAATTTAAGGGTCTACTATTTACACTAATACGAGGATTGCGTTTTACAAATTTACGATCACTTAGAGAAAGTTAAATTAGATTATGTAGTCATTGCTTCTGCTAGCAGGCGATTTCAATCAATTTTTCACTTGTAAGTTGCATATTCACAGCATGAAATGTGTGTTAGCATTGTCAAACCACACATAAGTGTGAGTAGATAAAAAATATACTACGGGAGAGCACTTCATATGTGTCCTCATATGCCTTGTTATTAGTATCTTTCTTCACTATCGAAATATATCGTATGTTGATATTTGATTTAAACGCAGTTTTCTTTCGACACATTTAAATCACACGTCAATAGCGCCGTCATGCGAAAATGGGTCTTATGCGTTTCGGCAAGCGTTTGTTAAACCCAACATGTGCTTTTGCGCAGTCAGGCCATAGACGATGCTGTTCGCTATAAAATCACTCAATATGTTATGTTTCTCCTTACCAGAAGGAGAGATAGCTGAGTGGGCTATTTATATGATGGGCGCATATGGAATAAGACCCATTTTCGCATGACGAGGGTCATTACAAATCTCATTGCGAATTGAAAATGACACATTTAAGAACAACGCGTTTTGATACAAAATTGAATTCAAAATAGCAAACTTGTTAATAATGGCAGCCTATCCACACATTAAGGAATGATTTCCAGACGTTCTGACCAAGTACGGCAAACATTGTGGTATGATAATTAAACGATTTTCTCTTATCGTGACACTATACTATTTCGCTAATGATTGTTTTCTCATCTTGGAGGTGAAAGCGAAATTCTGCGAGATTGATTGTAACGCGTAATTGTAACAGGGCCACAATTTGTGTCGTTTGAGCATACAGAGAGTAGTCCGGAATTCCTTACACTGAACAGTGCTTCATCCTTTGAATTGAGCACATACGCAGTGATGTAGCAAAAATTCAGAGGTTGTATCTCGAATCAGCTTATTAAATATTCGAAAATATTCATGCGTGTCTGTTGGCGTTATGTAAAAGTCACTAAGATGAAAACTGAGTAAAACAGCTACGCCTAAAAGCGCATTAGTGCTCTATACCTATGTTTATGTCAGCGTTGTTGACACCGTGTGAACTGCTCGGGTAACAAGTAAAGCATTAACAGCAATGTTTATATACTTTTATTCCTCAATACACAAGATACGAAGATAATTGTATATTTTGAAATTGTATATGGTGTCAAAAATCACGGAACTTTCATTATGAAGTAATATTCTTGGTGAGATAGTTATTTGATATTAGAAAAAATATTCCTTTAATATGATGGTGACTGCAAATTTTCTTTATATTAAGTTCTCATTACCATTTTCATAATACTTTCTATGCTTTCAGAACGTCCAAAAAGCATGTTGTTTTTATTTTGTCTAAGTAACTTCTATGAAATACTAAGGATGATAAAAAGTGCACACAAAACTCGACCCGTGCGCTATGACACACACTATATAAAGTTAAATGGCGTGTGTTCATTTCAAACTTGCGATTGATTTTGAAAAATGAATTGCGTGTTAAATTATGCAATAGCGAACATCTTCAGTGCCTTCAGCGCTTTGATATAATATAGACGCTATCGCGTGAACTAGGTGAACTGGAATTTTCTTTAGACTAGAAATATGTTAAATGAAGATATTCAGCGATATAATTATGGTATGTCAATAATAGATCTTAATGTGTTTTCAACAATACCATGATAAATATTATTTTTGATTAATTTAACAAGAATTATTCCACCATATTGACTAATGTATTAAGTATGAGCGCGATGATTCTCGATAATGTTAATACTCGAATCAAATAGCAATGCCCGACAAACCACTAAAACAGGTTTGTTCGAAGAACGCGCGTATAAATATTTAAAATATGTACGGATACTTCGCGTGTGGCCGGTTGACTCACATGTTTTAATTTCACTTCCATTCTTCTTTTGGTTTTCTGTTTTGTATCTATAGGTTTATGACCAGCAACATGTACTAATGTAAAATAAGCCGCGAAAATTCCGCGTAGCATCCCGTACTGCGTGTAATGCAGCTAAGAACTGCACAGAAAAAGACATTCGCTATCTTTGATCTCATTCATTGAACTCTTTACCTTGCACCAACTCCTACCACAATCAACGCCGTATATCTTTTTCCCTATATTTCCCTGATATTCGTTATGGCCAAACCATTTTAAATTGTTTCGAAATTGAACATTTAACACGTAAAAGTATTAAGTTTTAAACAAGCCGTCGTTCCAGCAGTGGAAGCGTGGCCTCACTTTAATGCATTGCATTCTAACCCGCATGGTATCAGGGTCAGTCCACGGCCAGTAAACGGATTGTTATAATATAGGCTCTATTGCGTTAACTATGTGAACTGGAGTCGTATTTAGACCAGAAATATGTTAAATGAAGATAGTCGACGATGTAACTATGGTAGGTCAATCATAGATTCTTAATTTGTTTTCAACAATACCATGCTAAATATTTTTTTTTTGATTATTAAACAAGCATTATTCCACCATTTTGACCAATTTGTAAAGAATGAGCGCGATGATTCTCGATATTGTTAATAATTGATTCAAATAGCAATGCCCGACACACCACTAAAACAGGTTTGTTCGATATAGATAGATTTATTTCAGTATAATTATACAACATGATAAAACATATCTACATACATGATAAAATAGTAAAACAATAAACATGTATGAGAAATGTTTTGTTGTTTATGCATTACTTGTTACTCTAGCAGTTCACACGGTGTCAACAACTCTGACCTCAACATGGGTATAGAACACTAATGAACTTTTTCGGTATAGCTGTTTTACCCAGCTTTTCTACGTAAATGACTTTTACAATAACGCCAGCAGACACGCATGCATATATATTAAAACGCACTAAGTGACCCCTTGACCTTGTTTTTGACCCAGAAAGGCCCATGTTCTAAGTTGGCCTTAAGATCATCTCCATAAAACTTCTGACCTAGTTTGGTGAAGAACGGATGTAAACTAATTGAGAGAGCGGACACCATGCTGAATGTTAAAAAACGCACTAAGTGACCCCGTGACCTAGTTTTAGGCCCGGAATGGCCCATGTTCAAACTTGTCCTAGACATCATTTAGATAAAACTTGTGACCAAGTTTGGCGAGGATTGGATGAAAACTACTTGAATTAGAGATCGGACAACATGGTGAGGTTTAAAATGCACTAAGATACCCCGTGACCTAGTTTTTGACCCGGCATGACCCATATTCAAACTTGACCTAGACATCATATAGATACAACTTCTGACCAAGTTTGGTGAAGATTGGATGAAAACTAATTGAATTAGAGAGCGGACAACATTGTGATGTTTAAAACGCCCTAAGTGACCCCGTGACCTTGTTTTTGACCAGGCATGACCCATATTCAAACTTACTCTAGTCATTACCAAGATACAACTTCTGACCAATTTTGGTGAAGATTGGATAAAAAGTACTTGAATTAGAGAGCGGACAACATGGTGAGGTTTAAAACACACTAAGTGACCCCGTGACCTAGTTTTGACCCGACATGGCCCATGTTCGAACTTGACCTACACATCATCTAGTTACAACTTCTGACCAAGTGTGGTGAAGATCGGATTTAAACTACTTGAAATAGAGAGCGGACACCATGCTCAATGTGTAAAACGTACTAAGTGACCCCGTGACCTAGTTTTTGACCCGGCAAGGCCCATGTTCGAACATGGCCTTAAAATTATCTAGATACAACTTCTGACCAAGTTTGGTGAAGATCGGATGAAAACTACTTGAATAAGAGAGCGGACAACATGCTGAATGTTTAAAACGCACTAAGTGACCCCGTGACCTAGTTTTTGACCCGGAAAGGCCAAAATTCGAACTTGGCCTTAAGATCATCTAGATACAACTTCTGACCAAGTTTGGTGAAGATCGGATGAAAACTGCTTGAATTAGAGAGCGGACAACATTGTGATGTTTAAAACGCCTTAAGTGCCCCGTGACCTTGTTTTTGACCCGGCATCACCCATATTCAAACTTGCTCTAGACATTATCAAGATACAACTTCTAACCAATTTTGGTGAATATTGGATAAAAACTACTTGAATTAGAGAGCAGACAACATGGTGAGGTTTAAAACACACTAAGTGACCCCGTGACCTAGTTTTTGATCCGGCATGGCCCATGTTCGAACTTGACCTACACATCATCTAGTTACAACTTTTGACCCAGTGTGGTGAAAATCGGATTTAAACTACTTGAAATAAAGAGCGGACACCATGCTCAATGTGTAAAACGTACTAAGTGACCCCGTGACCTAGTTTTTGACCCGGCAAGGCCCATGTTCCAGGTGGCCTTAAGATCATCTAGATACAATTTCTGACCAAGTTTGGTGAAGATCGGATGAAAACTACTTAAAATAGAGAGCGGTAAAAACATGCTGAATGTTTAAAACACACTAAGTGACCCCGTGACCTAGTTTTTGATCCGACAAGGCCCATGTTCGAAGTTGGCCTAGACATCATGTAGATACAACTTCTGACCAAGTTTGGTGAAGATCGGATAGAAACTACTTGAAATAGAGAGCGGACACTTAATACGGACCGACCGACAGACCGACAGACAAGCTCACTCCTATATACCCCCCTAAACTTCGTTTGTGGGGGTATAAAAACGGCTTAATATATCAAGAAATATCTTTTTTTAAATGTAGTCGGCGTAAATGCTGACTTTGAAGTAAAGTTTGAAATTAACGTTTCTTAATTATTAAATTAAAAACAAAACTTTTTTGTTTTTCACCGGTAAGTCGCATATTCACCGCATTAAATGTGTGTTATCATTGTCAAACCACACAATAGTGTAAGCAGATAAAAATTATACAACGGAAGTGCACATCATATGTGTCCTCACATCCCTTATTATGAGTGCATTACTTCACCATCGAAATATATCGTATGTTAAGATTTGATTTACATGCAGTTTTCTTTTGACACATTTAAATCACACTTTCATAGCCGCGTCATGCGAATTTGGGTCTTATGCGTTTCGGCCAGCGTATCTTAAGCCCAACCTGTGCATTTGCGCAGTCTGGTCAGAGGCGATGCTGTTCGTCATAAAATCACTCAATGTGTTATGGTCTCATTATCTATCTCCTGACCAGACTGAGAGATGCGCATGCTGAGTGGGCTTTATATATGATGGGCACATATGGGGTAAGACCCATTTTCGCATGACGAGGGACATTAAAAGTCTCATTGCGAATTTAAATGGCACATTTTAGCACAATGCTTTTGATACAAAATTGAATTTTAAATAGCAAAGTGGTAAATAAGGGCAGCCTTTCCAGGCGGTCAGGAACGATTTCCAGACGTGCTGACAGAGTACGGCAAACATTTTGGTTGGATAATTAAACAATTCTCCTCTTATCTTGACACTAAACTATTTCAGTAGTGTTAGTTTTCTTATCTTGAAAGCAAAACTGTGTTATATTATATATATATATATATATATATATATATATATATATATATATATATATATATATATATATATATATATATATATATATATATATATATATATATTATTTTTCCCGCACGATTTAGTGAACGAGTACTGACCCTGAAATTCTGCGAGATGGGTTTTAACGCGTAATTGTAACTGGGCCATAATTTGTGTCGTTTGAACATATAGAGAGCAGTCCGGAATTCCTTACACTGAACAGTGCTACAACCTTTGCGCTGATCATAGACACGGTGGCGTAGGCAAAGTTCAGAGGTTTTATCTCGAATCTGCCTATGAAATATTCGAAAATATTCACGCGTATCTGCTGCCGTGATGTAAAAGTCATTTAAGGTGAAAAGCTGGGTAAAACAGCTAAGCCGAAAAAGCGCATTAGTGCTCTATACCTATGTTTTGGTCAGGGTTGTTGATACCGTGCGAACTGCTAGGGTAACAAGTAATGCATAAACAACAAAGTACGGGTTAACAGGGCTGTCTTTATGACTACCTAATTCGTGAGTAAAAAGTATTGCTCGCAGATTTATTTTTTATTTATTTTCACCAATTATCTTATTGTATATTTTGAATTTGTATATGGTGTCAAAAATCAAAAGTTTTGTACAGGGAATTTTCATCATGAAATTTTATTCTTAGTGAGATAGGTATTCGATATTCCAACAATATTCATTTAAAATGATGGTGATTGCAAATTGTCTTTATATTCAGTTCTCATTACCATTTTCATCATGCTTTCTATGCTGCCAGAGCGTCCAAAAAGGGCCATATTGTTGTTATTTTGTCTAAGTTATCTCTATAAAATAAATAGGATGATACACAAATCTCGACCCGTGCGTTATGACAAACTTTTTATAAATTTGAATGGCGTGTGTTCATTTCAAACTTGCGAATACTTTTGATAAATGAGTTGCGTCTTAAATTATGCAATAGCGAACAACTTCAGTGCCTTCAGCGCTTTGATATTAGTTGTGAGCGTTAGAGAGAGGCAGTTTTGCAAGTCAGTCTGCTTTAGCTACGCTAGGAACGATAAATGCAAGTCAGTCTGATGTAAGCTACGTTGGAACGATAACCACTGCCTGTCTTCACTACGTGCAGTAAAAGTGTGCAGACTACAAATGCTAGGAGCGTCTGCTCTACTACTGCAGTGTGTGTATTTAATCAATAGTGTTTAACAGCTTGTAAGACGACATTGGCCAGTCTAGTGTTTATCATTGAAATCTTTACATATTGGCTGCTTTAATGGAAAACGGGGCTTTATGCATCTCAAATAAGATTAGCCTGTGCACACTGATTAGTCTGTGCAATGCGCACAAGCTAATCAATGACGAAACATGATTATGTGGTGTTTTTCGTTGAAAGACAGTCTCTGGTACTGGGATGACAATTAATGCATATGCATAAAGCCCTGTTTTCCCAAAATGAAGCTAAAAATAACTTTTTATTAATGATTTGACAAATCCCAGAAATCAACCTGTGCTTTAAGACACACTCTTTTTACATTTGAATGGGGGTGTGTTCATTTCAAACTTGCGATATCAAAAGCTATAACATAATTTTGAAAACTGAGTTGTGTCTAAGATTATACAACAGCGAACAACTTCAGTGCCTTCAGCGCTTTGATTTAAATTGACTTCCATTCCAGTAGTTTCGCAATATGTATCTTTTACATTTAATTGTTGTTTTAACTTTTGAACAGTTTCTGCAGTTTGCTATATAATATGCAAACATTAAACATAATATATCAGGTATTTGGTTATTAATAAAAATACCAGATCCACATTTTTACGTTTAAAAAGGAAGATAATTCATCAATAAATAAAGATAGTTGAACTTTTTTGTCTCCCTGTCTGGTACCAACGTTGCAGGGGAAGAACTCTGTTGTATATCAATTAGAGGACAGTTCATCCTTCCTGAGAAATTAATCTTTATACATGACTGTAAGTTATTATACATTAATTTTAATGTGTAGAGGAACCTGCCATGTAGCCCCTTTTTTCGAGACATTTAAATAATTCAATGTGATTAATTTTATCAAAAGCCCTTTTAAAATCGACCTTTATACAATACAAACGTCCCTTTCTTTTGGTACGATATTTTTTCGGCGTAAGCTGTATTAAGCCAGCTTTTCACCCTGACTTGACCTTTGTAAGTGTCCAATAATACTCAAATAAAATTTCCCGCGGCTAGGTACGAATGAATACACTTCATTTATTCCATTGGCTGATTTGAGTATAACACAAGAACATTGGAAACATATCCGCGTCTTTGTTACACTGTTTTACTGCATGAAACAATTTTATCTCTAATGAAAAGGCTCAATAGATAGAACAGTTTTACAATCAATTTTCGACATAAATACAGTTTGTGCGTTCACCTTTTATTTTCAGAGAATTACCAGCGCAAAAGCGTTTATACTAAAGGCTATGTTGTCATATTTAGTACTTACTTGCATTGCATTTCAACCCGCGAGGTTTCGGGTCAATTCGCGGCCATTTGTGAAAGTCAGAGTTTATATTACAGTTCATCACCGGAGTTCGCAGAATGGGTTGCGATCATTGTGTTACACCGGTCTTACTGACAATAACGTAGTGACTGTAATGCATTGCATTCCAATCCGCAAGGTATCAAGTTCAGTTTGCGGTCAGTTGCAGAAATCTTTATATAAACGCCGTCTCGTAAACTTTGTGCACTTGAAGTCTGTTTTGATCAGAAAGATACTAAATAAAGATATTCGGCGATATTGTTGTGGTATGTCAATCATCGATTTTTAATATGGTTTCAACATTTGCATGATAAGGACCAATTTTGATAAAATTAATTAGAAATATTTATCAATTTAGACCAGTTTATTAAGCATGAGCACAATAATTCACTATACTATAATTATGCAATTCAATAAGATTCGAGTATTGCCGGCTGACCTATATGCACTCGTTTATTTTCATGTTTCTTGTGTTTTTCTATTCTGTAAATATAGATATCTGAGTAATAATATCACATAAAGCAAAATAAGCCACGAAATCTGGCGCAACACCCCGTAATTGATTTGCTTATAATGTAGCTAAGAACTGCGCAGAAATAAGGCATCCGCTACTTTTTATCTCATAGAGATAACTTTTGATCGTTCATAAACATCGACCACAATCAACGCCGTATATCTTTTTTAAAGATATTTCTTGTTAATTATGGCTTGAAGACAAAAAATAGTGTCAACTGCTGAATATGCATTGCGTAATCCTGCCTGAGATTCATTAATTTTAGTATACGCTTCTGCCCATGCGTAAAGGCGTTTGTTAATTATACTTGAACATAGCTTGTACATTGTATTTGTAATTGAGATACCTCGGTAATTTCCAGGATCGGTAATCGAGCCAGATTTCTGGATTGGGAATATAACACAAGTTGCCCATGTTTGTGGGAATAAACCAGATTCAAATATAGTGTTAAAGTATGCAAAATTATGGAGCTATATTTGCAACAGTATATTAATAAATTCGGAAGGTATTCCGCCAATGCCGCAACTTTTATTATTTGTCAGTTTATATTTATACATTTCGACATCACGATCGAGTGACCTCATCAATTGATATTTGCGCATTAAGACCATTAGCGGTTGCGTCGTTAGACACGCTATTACTCTCAGAATTTACACTTTAAGAGTTTTCATTAAAAAATAATGTACTGAAATAAGTATGCCATGTATCGGCAGGTATGTCACAACTAGTAGCGGGTTTATTATTTTTATATATGTTTAAGAGTTTTCCAGAATAGGTCAGTTCTGTTTCTACAGTTGAAAAGATTATTTCTCGTAGTGTTTTGATATTTAAGTATTTTATTTTTACAAAAGATCTTAAATTCGCTTCGTTTATTCGTATAATCTATCAAATCATTGTGTGAAATTGTTATACGAAAACGACGTAACGCAGCATATTTATAGTGTTTTTTTATTCACAAACTTGGTCCCACCATTCGGGTTGCAATTAACCAGCCATCAATGCTGGTCTTTTAAGCATACATTTGCCAGCTGTTTTATATAAGGAAGAAATAAAATAAAATGCTTCATTAAAGTTGTTTGTAATTAAATCGTTAATAGTCTCTCTATTTATCGCAATCATGTTTTTAAATAATGTTTTAAAAACATCAGCTTTGTTTTCTTTCCATTTAAAACATGTGAGTTTCCTCATTTCGCAGACAGATTGATTTCTATTTACGTTAATTGGTAATTTATTTTGCAATTTAAAGTTACACGTAATTGGAAAGTGATCGGATTCGTCACGATCTAAGAATTGGAAGTCTTTATAATATTTATGAAGAGTCCATTTGAGGCAATTATGTAATCAACAGTTGACAGCCCATTATTAAAAAAAACATGTATATTCGCCTTTATTATAGGACGAAAAACGTCCATTCAAAAGTTAATATCGAATACACAACACAGGTTAACCAACGAGCGCCTAAAATTGTTGCTCAATTCGATCTTTATAACATCGTGGAATTTCAAAGAAACTACCTTCATATTCAACGTTACCATAAATGTATTTTAAGTTATCAGATGGTATGCAGTCAAAATAATCTTTGGTTCTACTATTGAAATCGCCTGCTAGCAGAAGCAATGACTACATAATCTAATTTAACTTTCTCTAAGTGATCGTAAATTTGTAAAACGCAATCCACGTATTAGTGTAAATAGTAGACCCTTAAATTCCCTTTGACAAGAACATACAATGTGCGTGCAAAGATTTATTGATAGATCTTTGGTGTATGTGTGTACTTGAACGTTTATTATGTCATTCCGCGCCTAATGCTGCGTTTTGTCATTATGTGAGGCCCCAGAGTGTGACCCAGCAGCCAATTGTATAAATATGGATAACTTTAGCCAATCCAAAAGATAACCTTTGGTTAACTTTATCCGTTTTTGGATATGTTATCCAACGTGGTTATCCTATTGTATAAAAATGCAAGTCGCATTGGATATCTTTATCCGATTTGGTTAAAGTTAGCCAAACATAAAAAACCCACAATGCATATTTAATCTGGTTCCGGTCAAGACGGTTTCGCGGAAAGTGTCATTTCAGACGACAACAAAATGGCTGAAACGCTTTCGCTTCGTAAAAAACGTTCAGTTAACTTTTCCCATGAGGAAACTGCTCTAATCCGTGAAGGTGTTATGAAATTTGACAAAGTTTTGACAAAGAAATTTTCAAGCGGCTCAACACCAGTCACCAAGAAAATTCAAGATGGGGCGTGGGCCGAAATAACGGAAAAAGTGAATTCCGTCGGTCGTGCGTGTCGCACGATTGACGACGTGAAAGGTATGCGAACGCCAACATTGATATTTTTCGGCCATTCGTTAATATGAGATATGTAAATATATGTATTTATTAATACTTAACTGATGTATTTAGGTGTTAGTATTCCACATGCCGAAGTCGAAGAACAACGTCCGTGCGCATGTAATCATAGCGCCGTTTGAAACGCAATATGAATCCGTATACAATTTCTAGAGACTAATATATAGAGATTATGCATAATTACAAAAATTTATAGAGCTTATTGTCATTCCTTCAATTTCAGAAATGAACAGTTAGCATTTTCCGTAAATATATGACAAGTTTCAAATTGCGCGAGTGACTGATTGTAATATGTTGCCGAGATAGAATAAGACACAATTATGTAATCAGTAATTTTATTGTGTGTTATTTATTTAGAAAAATATCGGAAAATAGTCTCGAAGGCCAGAGAGTCGTTTACGATGGAGCGAAAAAAACGCCCGGCAGACGGGTGGCGGACAACCGATGAAAGCCGCAGACACGGTAACGATGTCAATCATTGAAACAATGAAGGAAACGCCGTCCTTCAGTGGATTCCGGGTGCTTCTCAATCCGAAACCACCATCGGTATGTGACCACCCGCGTACTTAATTATTAAAAAAAAATAACTATATTGATTATGAAAGCTCCACTGCAATTGTACCTAATTTATAAATACAACACAATCAGATTATACCTAAATCATAAACCACTGAAAAGAATTACACTGTCGAGTGCGTAATTTTTCTGTGCCAGCTACATACATGTATCTAACTATTCTTACCTTTCATTCAATATATTCACATAATTCCATTTTAATCCATACATATTTTTATTCTCGTTAGGTGCAGTGCGCAGCGCAACAGGATTTGTTGAGCTGCTCCAACTGGATGGTAATTAAATCCAATTTATTTTAATTTCCTTTGCAAGAAACAAAACACATTCCATGTGCCTCCATGTCGCTTAAAAATCACACTGTCACTGATAAACATTACACGCTTCTATGCATAGAATTTTCTAGATTGTGTAGTCTTTTAGAAGAGTTCATTTTTTTCGTAGGTTAATTGATACTGAAATAATCAATACTATGTACGCAAATGCCTTTAATGATTAGCGAGAAATTAGCATTAAAATCGTACTATTAATATTCTTTCTTGCAAGTATGCTTATAATCTGAGAAATCATGCGTTTGTTTATAAAAGTGTTACATGCTCTTGTATGTGACATCTCCACGACTCCGACATTGGCGTAGGTCAGTTTGCCAAGGCAAATGAGGCTACTTAAGGGGAATACATAATATTGTTACTTTTAATAGTATTTAAATATGTATAAATCATTTTTTATATATATTTCAATGATGTTCATGTATTTACATTTTAGACTTCCTCAACTTTGCTGACGATATTCGTCCATTCGACGATGATGAAACAGTAAATGGCAAGTTATATTGTTACTTTTACTTTTTTAAATACATGACTTTGTAATAGCAACATGTCAAGGAAAGTTAGATAGCTTGTCATTAATGTTCACTTTCATCCAACAATGATAAGCAATTAATATGGAGCATTAAGAAAAACACACAAATGACATTACATAACAATTTATCACTCAATAAATCAAGTATTATTTATTTATTGTTGTACATGCATCAAAACATGGCTTTAACAATAGTAATAATTTACTTACACATTTATACAAAACAAAATTTAACATTTTGAAATCAGTGATTTTGTTTGCCCAAAATTACAGCCTCTTACAAAATGTTTCCCAAATGCAAAAAGTTAAAAAAAAGGTTGTTTTTTTAACAGCAAAAAGTAACTTTTTTTCCAATTGTTGATCCACAGTCACAATTTTTTATTGCACTGATTTGTTTCAAGCTTTAAAAAAAATAAGTTGCACAGCTTGACTACCAACTTTTGAAATTGAGTTGCCCAGGCCAAAATCTACTTGCCCCGGGCTCACGGTCAACCACTAATTTCCATCCCTGATGCAGTTATAAATAATTGATATACTGTTGCTCTTAATCATATTGACTATATATGTTTAAAAAAATCACAGGAAATTATAATAAGTTAATAATGTTTTCTAAATTATTAATAAATGATTTCATTTTTTTCCAGAAACATCAAAAGACAGCAGTGCAGATCAAGGTAAATAGCATAATTGGCTTATACAATCAAGAAACGCCTATTGACCACACTTATGAAGTTAATAAGATAAGTTAAATGCATTAAATTAAAGTGTTTTATTCCATAGAAAATATTGAAACTTAACATTGTAAATAAGTATTTAACAAGATGTAAAATAAATATCTGCATTTCAGTTCTTAGTGTGCCTGTTCCTGTGAAAAATAAGGAAATTAAACCAAGCAGGAATCCAGCTGTTGATAAAAGGTATATCCTAATTTTTTTCTCATTTGTTACATATTCAAACTTTGTGTAATAATTTCATTTATTTAATAAATTTAATAATATCATTTAGGAAATCAAATTTAAATGGAAAAACTCTTAGACCTTACTTAGATTTAAAAATCAACATAAACACTGCAGATGTATGACATAATAAATAAGATTTTGTTATTAAGTTATAATAACTTATTATTTATAAATGTTTATGGTAAAAAATGCTACAAAGCACTTTCCTATAAATCAGGAAAGAGCAGACCCTGAGGGAACTGCAGATGGCATATTATGCTGGAGCCATTGCAGTTCAACAGGAAAAGTTGCTCCTTATGAAATCCCAGAGAGAGTTTTTTGAGGAGGGAAAGCTCATGATGGCATTTGCCAAAGACAAACTGTAAAAGAATGTCATAAAACAACATTTTTTATCATTTTGAAAAAAAATAATTCTAAAAATGATAATAAATGATACAAATTACATTTGTAGCCGGGGTTTGTGTAAACAACACAATGGGTTTTAAGTTCCAAGTTTTTAATATATGTGAATGATGGTCAGTGTCCAAGACTTAGTGTAGAAAGTGGCAATTGAAAATAGCCAACTACAACATCTACCTCTTGCAAGGTTTTACATACAAGTGACTTAACATTTAGTTACTATTTAAAATTATATGGATGAACATGAAATCATCTCACAATAAACACAAAAATGTAAATAAAGTAAGTTAGAGAGTAGACACTCAGTTGTAGACAGTGTTTACAAGGTGCATGAGAAAATTCCTGACCTATATTTAAATACATCTGTTCAATCAGCTGATGGCTGACCTAGTTGTCAGTTAAATGTAAACATAATGGATCTCTATAATTATGCACAGGGAAAATAATCAAAATTATTAAACTATATATTTATGAACACACATTTTAAAGACTTGTTTTGTCTTTATCAGATGTAAATGAACACACATTTTATAGACTTGTTTTGTCTTTATCAGATGTAAATGAACACACATTTTATAGACTTGTTTTGTCTTTATCAGATGTAAATGAACACACATTTTTAAGACTTGTTTTGTCTATGTCCGTACATCGGTCTGAATACTATTACGCCATACATAGATCAAGTCACCCATGGTGCCTTGTAATGTCCATCCGTCTTCATCTGCAATTCATGTTATTTATTGATGATTAGTTTTATTACTCATTATTATTGTTATTAATATTGTTATAAATATTATTATTTATTTATGTTATAAATGGTTTTTTAATATTCAATATTATTATTAATATTATAATTATTGTGCATTGCTTATTAATGTAATGCTTTTGTTCATTTTTAAGCTAGATTTAAACAGCCTTTTACTTGCTAAGTAAAATATTTTTAACAAATTTATTGCACATAGTCATAACATTTGTTTCATGTATTCTTAGCATTGAATGAATTATTTTCAAACCTGAAATAGTTTGCAGTTATTGCATCCCTGATAGCCTGCCCGTCAGGGTTACCCTCAAGCTGGACAAGTGGTGGAGGTTGAGGGTCTTCTTCCTCTGGGAATGCCTCCCTCTCACCCCATGCCTTAGCGAGATTGTGCAATACTACACATGCCAGAATTATTTTTGTTACCTTGCCCGGCTTCATTCGTACCTTAATGTTTAAAGAACATTATTAAACATTTTTAAATTAAAATAAGTTAATTTAGTGCATATTTTTAGATATTTCATGATATTAAACATAAATGTTTTAGTGCTTATTAACACATTAATACTTAATTAATACCTCTCCATGAAGGACATGAAACCTCCGCTTCAGTACACCGAATGCTCTTTCGATAACATTTCTTGTCTTTGCATGTGCGTCATTGAACATCTGTTGCTGTGGGGATCCTGGTGTAAATATGCTATAGTTATCCCCACGCTTTTTGAAAAAAAGGTGGGGATATTGTGGTGATCTCCGCCGTCCGTCCGTCTGTCCGTCCGTCCGTCCTGGCCACTATCTCCTCCTACACTAAAAGCACTAGAACCTTGAAATTTACACACATGGTAGCTATGAGCATATGTGCGACGGTGCACTATTTGGAATTTTGATCTGACCCCTGGGTCAAAAGTTATAGGGGTTGGGGTGGGGCCGCGTCAGAAATTATCACTCATTTTTTTAGGTTATTTTACATTTACTTCTTTATTTCTACACCGATTCACTTCAAATTGATACTGGACCTCACCTATGACAATACGGTCAATCTCAACCATGCATGGCCCCATTCCCAACCCTGGGGCGCCCCGCCCACATAGGCCACACCCACCAAAAATTTCCATTTACTATAATTTTTTCATTTCTACACGGATTCACTTCAAATTGATACTGAACTTTTGTTATGACATTAGGGTCAATCTCAACTATGCATGGCCCCAATCCCAACCCTGGGGCGCCCGCCCACATAGGCCACACCCACCAAAAAAATCCATTTACTATAAAAAAAATTTAGGTTATTTTACATTAACTTCTTCATTTCTACACTGATTCACTTCAAATTGATACTGAACCTCTCTTATGACAAAACGGTCAAACTCAACTATGCATGGCCCCGTTGCCAACCCTGGGGCGCCACGCCCACATAGACCACACCCGCCCAAAATTGCCTTTTACTATAATTTCTTCATTAATACACTGATTCACTTCAAATTGATACTGAACCTCTCTTATGACAATACGGTCAATCTCAACTATGCATGGCCCCATTACCAACCCTGGGGCACCCCGCCCACATAGGCCACACCCTCCCAAAATTGCCTTTTACTATAACTTCTTTATTTTTACACCCATTCACTTCTAATTGATACTGAACTTCTCTTATGACAATACAGTCAATCTCAACTATGCATGGCCCCATGATCAACCCTGGGGCGCCCTTGGGTCAAACATGCGGCGTGGGGATACGCGTCGGCCTCTGCCGCGCCATTTCTAGTTACAATATTAATTTCAAACATATAACATCAACATGAACTTAGACATGTGTTATAAGAAAAGATTCAGTACAATGTATTTTGTAAAGACCGGTAAATTGATAAGGTGTTCAACAGAGAAGCACTCACCAGGATGCAGGTAAGGTGTCATGAGAAACTTCCTGCATGGATAGGCACTGTCCCCTAACACAATTCCATCCTCCAAACCTTTGAACAGAACAATTAAACAACAATTACAGAATGATCCTCTTCTAAATGTATATAATTTTTGGGGGAGATCAAAGGAACGTTCCCAGTGGGGTTCGAACCCATGACATCCAGTTCGCTAGGCGGACATCCATTACGCCACGGCGAATAACCTTTTATAAGTATACATTTATAAATGAGAAACAGGAACATGCAGAACAATAAATGAAATAGCATTAAAAAAAAAATCAATCCATTTTAGAATATGCGCTTACCATGATGATGGGCTTCCAAATAATCAGATAGTACTGAGGTTCTAAAAACATGAGCATCATGAGTACTTCCAGGCCATGTGGCATTTATGCTGGTGAATACACCTGAAATATGATTACATAGAATATAATGTATGCAATTTAACTTTAGACATTCCGTTGCAGTAAATCATTCAAATAGTATGATACATCTTATTATTAAAATGTAGCAAGAAAATAATTCTTTGTAGCCTCTTTTACTGTATATTCATCCCCTTAAGAGTGAAATTGACTTTTTCTACTGAATGAAAAGAATTTCACCACAAGTGAGACATTTAATTAGACATTTTATATCTTTCCAACAAAAGTATGGCAAAATAATTTACAACGCACACCCTAGCAACCACTAATTTGTCTGTATCTTTCCTATCAATCTGTTCAATCAACATTTTTATAGGAAAACATAAATCTTTTGAAGTAATTTTGATATAATCATTAAAAAATATATCTTATAGACTTATAAACACAAAAACACTGTTTAAAAGTGAATATTTTCAAAATTATTGTTTTCTCTCTAACAAAATCTAAAATTCACATGTTTTTAACCAAAATAGAACATCTATGTTGTATGTTTTTTAAATAAGCATTACTTACTTAAGTTTTTTTTTAGAAAAATGTCATAATTACCAAAATAAGGGGGTGGATGAATTTATAGGGTTGGATGAATATAGAGGAAAGAAGGCTATTAGAATTCCCTGTCTTGTGCCTCTTTAATACAAAGGATCAGACTATATTTTAACCATGAAACAGACTTTACCTATCTTTATTTAGAATCGTTACGTCATTTGAACTGAGTACATGTGAGTTTTTGGGCGCAAAATATGCATTACACTGTGGAAATTTGGACTTAAAGGACGTGTGTTAAAAGAAAAACTGAATAATAAAAAATCGTACCAGATCATAAGTAAGTGTTACGGAATCTTTGATCTGGTGTGTAAAACAGCAGGATGCATATAAATATAAATAAATGGATTTATAAAATGAAGGGATACTCAAACTTGAAGGTAAGAACTAAAATTATGTTTTGAATTTTTGTGTACAAATTGATAAATACCTCGATGGTCGCACGTTGCCTGTACATTGACACTGTGATAGTGCTTTCTGTTCACATATTGCTCCTCGTGTTCATGGGGAGCAATGATGCGAACGTGCGTTCCGTCGATCGCCGCAATTACAGACGGAAATCCAGCGATTTTGAAAAAATTCTGTTTAATAATTGATTTATGTCTGTCCGTCGTCGGGAATTTAATTGTTTGGTCTTTCAGGTCACACAGTTCGTCAGTTACTCTGGTCACTACCCTTGAAACCGTGGCAATGCCCACCCCAAAAGTATCCCCTATTAATTGCAAAAAATTTCCAGAAGCAAAAAATCTCAGTGTTATCAATATTTGCTGCCTCGGTGTCAAGGGTTGATTCCGTCCAGTTGGTCTCTCAAGTCTATGTCCGATCAGTCGTTCTATGCGGTCAATGCTGTCAGGTGTAAATCTAAATCGTCGTCGTATTTCTTCAGGGTCGTCAGTTTCCGTAAATCTGTCTATTCGTCGAAATTGTCTTGGTCGTCTAGCGTTCGGTATGTCAAAGTCAGCCATTTTGTCAGCGCGTTCTTCATTTGGATAAAGATAACCGACGTCAAATATCTTGGCTAAATCTTATCCAAAACTTAACCAGAACGTGAACCGTTTTGGATAACTATTTTTTTATACAATCGCTAACCGAAAAAGATATCCTAAAATTGAAGATAACCAAAAGTTATCCGCTGGATAAGAGTTATCCATATTTATACAATTGGCTGCTGCAGGACTCCTACCTAACTAAATTTAATCGACGACTGAGGCGAAAGTTGTAAAGTTGTTCTCCCTCTCTCCCTCCCTCCGGTATTGGAATGAAATTTAAAGCTTTAGATTAATTGAGCAAAGTATGATGTTTGATGAAGAAAGAAAGCAAACTATGAAAATCAAAAGCCTTTATTAAGAAATATTTAAGAAATTATGACTGATATATAACCATAATAGTGTATTCTTTTTGAATTCAAACGTCCTCTAAAGTTTCAAAGTAAATTCCTAATAGGATGTTAACAATCCACTACATATTTTTACTTCTACCATCATCAACTCAAATAAACCACCATAATCCGTTTTCCGGAGGATTTTTACACAACTGTTTCAGATATTGGGCTGAGTTTTATGCCCCCGGTAGAAAGCATATAGCAGTTGGACTGTCCGTTCGACATTTCATTTTCCGGACGTTTTAAAATATTGACCTGATATTTGGTGTGTGAGTCTACCTACATGACTTGTGAGTTTCGTTCCGGTCCATTGATTTTTTTTTGGCGAAGTTATGGGCATTGGACTTAGGCAAAGAAACTTACTGGTTCAAATTAATAAAGAGTATCCATATCACCTCCTTAATTACTTCCAGTATTATTTGTTTGTTGTTGTTTTTATTTGTGAGCGTTAGCTCCCAATTAATGCAGACGCAATATTGCAAATCAGTATGGGCTTAGCTACGGTAGGAACCGTAACACGTGCCTGCCTGTGTGGATAACTCCATTAAATTTAAGCAGACGACGAATGCTAAAAGCGTCTGCTCTAACCACCGCATCTGCCTGTTCTCACTGGTACACTACATAGTAGTGTGTATTTAACAGCTTGTAAGACAACGTTGGCCAGTTTATCATTGAAATCTGTACATATTGGCTGCTTTCAGGGAAACGGGGCTTAATGCATGTCAAATAAGATTAGCATGTGTGATAAGCTGTATCAATGATTTGGAAAAAAAACACACATCTCGACCTGTGTTTTAAGACACACTCTTTATAAATTTGAATGGGTTGTGGTCATTTCAAACTTGCGATATAAAAAGCTATAACATAATTTTGAAAACTGAACAAATTCAGCGCCTTCAGCGCTTTGATTTTTACAAATTATTAAATTCAGCAATTTTCAAACATACGACCTCCTGTATCAGTTGCTATAATGGGACAGGCATCCAACAAACATTTGAAATCGGTCCTATATCGGCCCGACTTTTATTTCAATATCGGCCCGACATCGGTATTTATATCGGTCCAAGATCGGATGTGTAACACGGCTCGATGTTGGCCCGACATCGGTATTTATATCGGCCCGAGATCGGTATTTATATCGTCCCGAGATCGGCGATACCGTTCTTGAGCCAACTTGGTATATTTTTAACCATTCCTCAGTCCCTCACTCTAGCCTCAATTATTTTTAATTGTTGGTAGTGTTAAGTGCCTACCATTAAACCAGTTCCTTAAATAAATGAAAGAAAATTTTCTTTAAACAATATTTTATTTTAACATCATTTTCAACCAAACTGGATTAAAGTATTTGTTAATTATACTACTGACTTGAAACTGAAAATGTAAAATAATATACTGATTCATTACTCATTCCATCATTTTTATTCTTATGGTGTAAAACTAATTAATATATACAAATTGGCTAACAACACATGTAAAACAATTATTAAATCAGACCCTATAATTTTACTGGTACATACACAGAACAATTTACATATTTAAACAAAATGTTAAATGACAAACCGACTTAGTATTGTATTTTGGCAAAAGAATATTCAGCAAATGTAAATAACATAGAGAATCATGCTAAAACACGAACGTATACAACATGTAGTATGTATACATGGGAAATTATCATACATACATGTATAAATGACACAAACCTGGTCTATAACCTGGCAATTTATTTAAAAAAAAAACTGTTTCTTTAAACTGGATGGCGTACGATACACAAAAAATAGTAACATGTAAGACTAGTCAGCAAAATACAACATAGTAGTCATACGATACACAAAAAATAGTAACAAGTAAGACTAGTCAGCAAAATACAACATAGTAGTCATACGATACACAAAAAAATAGTAAGACGTAAGTCTAGTCGGCCTAATACAACATATTAGTCGCTCGATCGATACACAAAACATAGTAACAATAGTAAGACTAGTCGGAAAAATAGACAACATAGAAGTAATTCTATACACAAAAAATAGTAATAAGTAAGAGAAGTCAGCAAAATACAACATAGCTGGCATTCGACCACAAACTATAGTAACAAGAACGACTATTCAGCAAAAAACATAGTTGTCATTCAATAAATAAAATGGTGACACGTAAGTTCAGCAAATTGCTATCCAGCAAAAAACAACAATATAGTATTGGCACAAAATGTAAACGTACAAGTGACTAGAAATCTTACTTTAAGGTTTAGGGTCATGTTCCCTGTGGCAGAACACATCTTTTCCCCTAAATCCAGTCAAGCAATTCGTAATTGTTGAATAGTCTGAGATGGGAAATAAGAGCTGTCAAATCCAGGCCCGTACCCAGGCCGGGGGCCCTGGGTCCCGGCCCCCCCTCCCCCAGCTGGCAGTTAAGTTAGGATTTTTTTTAAATAATGGGCCCTCTTCAAATTGTTCGCTCATTAAACGGCCAACAGAACATATTCCCTCAAAATAAAATAGCATATGTGTTTTTACTGCCCCTGTTAAACAAGGGGATTAGTGAACTCAAGTGGAGATAAGCCCCATGGCTAAGTTTTCTTATCGCCTTGTACACATCCCCAATCAGTCATTACCCCTCGTCATTTTTTGAACTGGTAAGTTTCTGTGTCTAAGTCAAAGGCCCATAACTTCGCAAAAAATAAATGGACCGGAACGAAACTCATACTTCATTTGTAAGTAATGTAGGTACACTCACACACCAAATATCAGGTCAATATCTTTTATATCAAGCGTTTTGAAAACAATTCCGAAAAATGAAATGCCGGACGGTCCAACTGCTATATGCCATTCTATCGGGGGCATAAAAACCAGCTCAATATATGAAAGTTGCGTAAAAAGCCTCCGGAAAACGTTTATTGTAGAGAAAAAATAAAAATCCAAGGCCCATAACTTCGCCAAAAATCCATGGACCGAAACGAATTTCACACTTCATCTGTAGGTCATGCAGGTAGACTCACATACCGAAAATTAGTGAAATATCTGAAAGAGTTGCGTAAAAAACTCCAGATAACGGTTATTATATAGAAAATGTCTAATTCTAATCTAATGTAGGAGTTGTAGACGATTGTGATGGTGTAAATGTGTTGATGATGGTGAAAGTAAAAATGCCTAGTAGATGGTAAATATTTGACTATGAATTTACTTTAAAACTGTATAGGTGGTTTGAATTCAAAGAGAAAATGCTATTATGGTTATATGTAAGTCATACTTTATGATACTTTTCTTAATAAACGTTTTTAATTGTCAAAGTGTGCTCTCCTTCTTCACGAAACATCACACGTACATTTCTGGAATCTAAAGCTTTACACGTGGTTGTGAATTTCACACCTATTTTTAAAGCTTTAGATTTCAGAAAGGTGCTGATTTACTTCTTATATTTAAATTTATATCACAAAATTAGTTTTTAAGCATAAAGATTCACATTTAAAAGTTCCAAATAAAAAAAATCGGGCGGGAAGACCCCTCCCGCATCCCTCCGGTTCGGCCCCCCCCCCCCAGTCAAAAATTCCTGCGTACGACCCTGACATTTGGAATAAGGCTTAACAAATGTACTTAACAATACAAAATTATATCATCAGTTGTACTTTTTCTGAACTGCAGGTAAATATATATAGCCACACATTTTCCCGATTTCACGGATGTGGGTCACATTCCCAAAATGCTGCAAAAAAGCAATGATAAGTAATCGTTGTATGCAGTATAAATCAAGCAGACAGTATTTGTTAATGAATATATTGCAGTAGGACAGAGCAATAGATTGCTGAGTGATATATAATTGAGTAGTTTGCTGGTACGTAGTAACATTTGTTTATAAATACCTTAAACTAACATATATTAAATTTATCTCTGTTATTTTAACCAGGTAACGATCATTTGAAAATAAAATAAGTTCTGTCACTTATCAAAATTCAAAATGAGGAAATTTCTAGAATGGTTGGATAGAAAATAATACGAGAAAATTGTCTTCATGCAATATTCATACAAAATATATGAAACTTGTTTTCTTAAAAAATGACAAATTAAAATGATTAGAACAAGAATATATTAAACAGGGACTTTAAGTAACACATACCCAAATAAAGCTTTTTAAGTAATAAAGCCTAAACAACAATAACAAGGAATATCTTTAACAAGAAATATCTTTAACAAAAAGATATACGGCATTGCTTGTGGTTTGAGTTGGTGAAAGATAAAGAGTTCAATGAATGAGATCAAAGATAGCGAATGTCTTTTTATGTGCAGTTCTTAGCTGCATCACACGCAGTACGGGATGTTAAGCGGAATTTTCGCGGCTTATTTTACATTATTACATATTGCTGGTCATAAACCTATAGATACAAAACAGAAAACCAAAAAAAGGAATGAATGTGAAATTAAAACATATGAGTCAACCGGCCACACGCGAAGTATCCGTACATATTTTAAATATTTATGCGCGCGTTCTTCGAACAAACCTGTTTTGATTCGATTATTAACAGTATCGAGAATCATCGCGCTTATGCTTAATACATTAGTCACTATGGTGGAATAATTCTTGTTAAATTAATCAAAAATAATATTTATCATGGTATTGTTGAAAACACATTAAGAATCTATTATTGACATACCATAATTATATCGCTGAATATCTTCATTTAACATATTTCTGGTTTTAAGAAAATTCCAGTTCATCTATAGTTCACGCGATAGCGTCTATATTATATAATGATTTTATTACTGGCCGTGCACTGACCCTGAGACCTTGCGGCTTGGAATGCAATGCATTAAAGTGAGGCCACGCTTCCACTGCTGGAACGACAGCTTGTTTAAAACTTTATACTTTTACATGTTTAATGTTCAATTTCGAAAACAATTAACCATTTAAAATGGTTTGGCCAAAACGAATATCAGGATAGGGAAAAACGATACTTTTATGAACTTAAATATACTAGTACGCAGACAGGAATATGGAAGTAATTACTAAATATGAGAACAAAGACTTTAAGTACAAACGCTCTGGCGCTGGCAATCCTCTGAAAATAAAAGGCGCACGCACAAACTGTGTTGATGTCAAGAGTTGAGTGTAAAACTGTTCTATCTATCAAGCCTTTTCATTAGAGAAACAATTGTTTCATGCTGAACACGCAGTAAAAGAGTGTTACAAAGACGCTGTCATGTTTCCAATGTTCTGGTGGTATGCTCAAATCAGCCTATGGAATAAATGAAGTGTATTCATTCGTGTCTAGCCGCGGGAAATTTTATTTGAATTTTATTGGACACTTACAAAGGTCAGGTAAGGTCAAAAGTGACGTTAAACAGCTACGCCGAAAAACACTGCTTCCATCATTATGAATATTCAAAGAAAAGTTGTATAAAATCAGTAATTACAAGTTCAAAGAGAATTTCACATATTAAACAATTGCAGTAGAAGAATTAATTCAAAGTGTTCATGAGTTAGAATTTATTTGGACGCTTTATCACGTTTTTTTATTTTCTGCCACTGTCACGATCAGAGGCTGTTCTTAACCATTTTCTGCATTCCATTTCTACTTCTGCAGCTGTGCATTTTAAGGACCGCATGGCAGCTTCTGAAAATGTAGTCTGGATTACCTGCCCCTTTGTATTATATTTGGGAACCATGCTACAGAAAATGGGAATGCAATGTAGGCTCATATTATTAGGATATTCATTTTATGTTGAAACAAGGTTGCAAGAATTAACGATATTTGGCACCTTAACCAATATAATTTCGTAACCCTGTTTTACATTACAATGAAGACTGAAAGTCTGAAAAGGGAAACAGTTGTTTCGCAAACATTTTATTGGCTGTTGATAAATGTTAATAAAGGTCAAATCTAGTCCAACTTGTTGACGCTCTCAACTATTAAGCTATTTTTTATATTGGTTATATTTGGAGAATTTAGTCCATTTAAAAAGTATCTCTAAATTCTTTGCGCGTCTTATAAATAAGACTAGGTCAAATCCTGGGTTAGACAAATAGCGCCGAATAATATACAAATTATGTGCGTGTAAAGTGTTGTGTAACCTATGTTAAAAGGTAAGGTTTGATATTTTTTGCAATGTTGCAAAAAAGTTCGTGGAGTCTAGAATGGATCCTTTTATTTTGCTATATAGGATACCACTAAAGTTGGCCGTAAAAAGGCGGCCTCACCGCAAAGAAGTCGTATTTCCAAGATGTCTGTCAAGTCTGTCAAAGAATGCGGAAGGGAACGAATGTTTCTCGACGGTCCAGAATGGGCTAAAGACTAAATAAAATTATAAGAGTGAAGCGAATTGTCGTCAATTGAATTGGAACTAAAAACTGTTGCGAAAATTCAGGTAGGCTAAAAATAAAAAGTCGTTTAAAAGCTGATGGATCTTTCTATTATAAATGTTTTCATGTCATTTTAAATACATAATATTGATGAATCAAAGCAACACAAATTGGTTATAAAATGTAATAAATTAAAGATTAAGGCACAGGGATGCCTTGTGGTCAAAGTTCTTTGCTGAAGGCCTGTATGTTAAAAGGTAAAGCTATGTTTTGCACGGTCACACGCGTACCCCCATTTTGGCGTGAATATATTAAAACAGAGTGACTGAGTCTGCAGTTAATTACTTATAGCCACACAACTTATTTGACATAGTAAATTTAATTTTGCACATGCGCAATGCACTGGTAGGCAAAAGCATGGGTTAAAGTAGCGCAAAACATATGGATAATGACACTTGTTTAGTAAATGAATCGAAAAGAAGGTCCTAAAAAAACAACACCTAAATAATATTTCAAAAATATAATATTTAGTGCAAAAAGAATTTATTAATACATTTATTTGCATCTTAAAACAATGCGTCATAAGTATCAAAGTAAAGATTGTCTGAAGACTGAAAGACCGGCAATTTGACACAACAAAGAGCTCTATAATGTATTAGCGGTATTATTTTTTGCATAAAAGCTTCAATAAATTACAATAATAATACATGATCATCTAATTATAAAATAATAATTATCAATGGCATGAGTACGCTAGTTTGATAAAAATGAGTGATAGAAAGTGTAAGGGGTGCTTTGAAAATTATGTACTTCAAAGCCCTTTTATAAGCGAAGTGCATGACGGTATTTACATGTAATTTTAATTTTGATTGGTTTTGTACAGAGAATGACACTATTGAGGAAAATTAACATACAGCTGAAAAACACAACTTTACATGATGCGAATTGAACTGTGTATTCATGTATATTGAAAACTTGTTACTAGTAGTATGCGTGACACATATTTAACATTTTAACACACATATATCTATATACATATTGTTTTATTATTATTTTTTGAAAACATTATTTACCCCCGTTGGTGTTAAGCGTAATTTCTTGTTTTTATGATGTCGTTCGTGCATTGCTGTAACATTAAATCATCATACAGAATCATTCAGAATGACGTGGTTTTAATTAACTGATACCCGCTAAATACGTTAAATGTTTTCTACGTAAATTATATACTTATTGAATACTTTATTTTTTATAAATGAAACGGGCTAATATCTTTACTAATTACAATTTCTGATAATCCATATTGGACATGACTTTTAATTTGTACAATATGTAACATATCTAATTTAAACAACTGTTAAGTATTTCAGCGGTAAATAATTTAACCAAATGACTGCTTTATACTACCAGAAAGAGAAGACATGGTGGTATCCTCAATTGTGTTGAATGCCCAGACTGTCATCTGCCACCAAGTGTGGTTTACACCATGTTGTTAGTGAAGTCTGGACAATATTTGATAAAAACGCGATAATAGGTTTATGCAGAACTATAACACAGTAATACAAAGGCTTACATGATTTTAAGATTGATGCAAACAATGAAATGAAAAATTTGGCATTTAATTTAATTAAATGTTTATTTAATGTGTCAACGTGTTAGTTTTCCCAGACAAATACCATTTTAGTTAATTTTTATATGTTGTTTATTTGGAATTGATCTATTTATTGCTTGTTTTCAATCTGTGTTTCAGTAAAGTAGAACAACTTGTTGGCATGTTCAAAAATAAAATCGTGTAAATATGAACGATCATGCTCTATTTCTTCCCATTGATTGTGTCTTTCTTTTGCCTACCAATGTAGTCCGGATGTAAACATGCAGGTGCGGGTGATGTCACACGTGAACTGGTCTATAGAAATCCTACTTTCTGTTTTAAAAGCAGTATCGTTTGAAAATTAATAAATTACTTGCTAACTAGGCTATAGATTTAATGACAATTTTGCACACTTTAAAATTGCATCTATATGTATTGATTAACAGGGATTTCAGTAGATTTTTAAAACCAGGAGCCAATGACCCCTGGACTGAAATTTTGAGGAGTCAAATTGAAAAATGGTGGGGTCAATTTTGAAGCGCGTTTATTGTTTTTTTTGTCTGTATTATTCAATTTTTTAGATAAAAATATGCTCTAAGAGTAACACAATATCTTAAAAAGTTATACTGCTTTATTAAATAACAATACCATGATACATAACACAACATATTTTAATGAATTGGTACATTAAATATACTTCCTTATAGTTATAACACATTTAAGTCTTTTTGCACATTTAAATAATTTAAGATATGTACCGGTAGCACCTTTACATCACATATTTATCGTCATTATATTATCATCATCCCTATGATAGCTTTTCTTACAAAACACAATCTAAATGCATGGAACATCTAGTATATCTATTTCTGTTTATCCGAATAATATACATGTCCGAAATATGTACACTTTGGAATACCTTACCTGTAGTAGTTTAACTTTAATAATCCAAATTTTTCTTGTTGTTATCGGGTTTAACAAACCTTATAAAATGTTTGTTAAATCCAGTTAATGCTTTCTCCATAATTGAATCGCCATTACTTGCAATTTGAATCGCCAGCTTTGAATTGAACGCGGGTTGAATGTTAAGTCCGCCATTTACAATGTCGAAGGTCATGACGCAGCAATTTAATTCTACTCATATAATTTATATCTTATCGAGAAAATGTGTTTTCTTAATGTTTATGTGTAGTATTATTACTTGTAAGTATAAAAAATGAACTGTGATTCCAGTTTATATAAGATGGGTGTTACTCGTAATTATCGGTGGATTAACAACTGACAAAACTCGCTGGACTTAGATCTACTATTGGATCTACGTAATTAATAGACCTTTGATCAATATGGTTTTTACTTTAATTAATTTTGCGGACTTTCTTTAAACGTGTCGTCTGAAAAGTCTGCAAAAGACCTGCAATTATCGGATGGTCAATCAATTATCACGTAATCACTGCTGCTAATTACCCAGTTAGTGGGAACGCACTATTTAGACGGTGACATGTACTGTGTGTGTATTGGAAGAGATGAGATAAGATAAACAACGCCCGGGGTATTCCCTCGATTATAAACCGAGTTTCAAATACTGAAACATTAATTTCAATTAGGAGCACAGCGGGATTTATTACCATGGACCTCGAGATGTTAACTGACTGACGCACGAGTCAAATCTTCGACGCGTCAAAATGACGCACAGCAGAAAAAAGGCTTGCGTCAAAAATGAGTCATATTTAATTTGCTCGCGTCCAAACGCAGTAAACTGCGTCTATTGAAATCCCTGGATTAACATGTATTTCATTTCAAGGTGTGCTTTAAAGCCACACATCTTGAAATGAAATACATGGCATAGTTAATTTAAGTATAAATAAGAAACATATTTTATCTATGCCAATTAGAATATATCTGGTGGTAACAAGGTAGAAATCCGTCTCTTTTGCGCTTTGAAACTTAACAATAATCGCGTTTGTCGAAAATGGACGTATACGTCTAGAAATCCTACTTTCGGTTTTAAAAGCAGTACCGGTTGAAAAATAATAAATTACTTGTTAACTAGGCTATAGATTTAATTTTATCTATCTCAATAAGAATATATCTATTGGTTACAAAGTAGAAATCCGTCTTTTTTGCGCTTTAACACTTAAAAATAATCGTGTTTGACGAAACGGACGTACACGTAAAGAAATTATACTTTCGGTTTTAAAATTAAACAGAATAAAAATTTACTTGCTAACAAGGCTATAGATTGAAGGACAATTTTGCACACTTTTAAATTGCATCTATATGTATTGATCAACATGTGCTTAATTTCAAGGTGTGTGGCTTTAAATGAAATCATACAACAGTAGGGTGATAAGAAAAAAACAGTATCTTGGTGACCGCTTTCAGTCAATATTCCAGTGACGTTGTGGAAGATGTGTTGTTAACACCAAAAATTTGGAATTTTAGAGTTAAAAAAATAGATTAATATGAACTGTTATCAGATAAGGTATCATAGTTAATTCGGCCCAAAATGTATACATTGGCAGTAGGTCTACTAGCCTTAAATCTACAAGTATTTTCCCTGTATTGAATTGATCTATTCAGTTAATAATACTGTTACTGCAGATTCACGAACTCTGATAAAAACAAATACTAAATTAAAACCACCTGTGGAACTCAGATGTACTGAAATTTAATAAAATTATCAAATATATGAATTGTTGTGATAGTCAGCATGTGCATATCATTTATTATAACTTTTGGTAATCTAACATTAATTTATGAATTTGTAATAATAATAAGTAAAAAAAGACAAGAGACTGCAAAGATAAGTTAATTGCAATTAATGACTTGTACATTCAGGGGTTTTTTTAGAGAAAGGGGAAGACGCTGGACGCTGGGTGAAAGGGGAAAAAAGAGTGCGAAAGAGACATATTAGGGGAAAAAATAAAAACTGTTCATTTCAATGTCTATAACTCATCAAAAGAGGCTTGTCTCCGTCCTTTTTGTTCTAAAACACATTTAACACGTATTAAAGTCAAAGTCCTAAATTAAGTTGCAGGTGTAGATCTAATTATGGGAAATGTTTTCAACTATATTTCTGTACTGGGGCCGGGGGACGATGTCAATTTTGTGATTTCAATTTCATGATGAATGGGTTGACGATCTTGATCTGCTACAGTATTGGAAGGGAAAGGAGCAGCAGCTGCCGATTGTCTACTTTCACTTTCACAATGTTCGATGTTGATTACCTAAGAATCCTGATGGGTTATAACGGTTTTCGATGATTCTTTCTTAAAAAATGCCTCGATGCGTTCAGTATCTTCCGAGTCCGAATGTTTTATTTTGTTTGTGTAATAACGCCAATTGTGAGACATTTTTTTCTGTTTTCACGTTTATATCTTGGCTTGCACATAGCCCTGATGAAAATTCGACTGGTTTCTGGTAATTTATTGACGAAACACCCTTCTCGTGCAAGACCGGTATCCAGTTAAATAGTCACATGATTATTACGATTAGTTGGCCAGTTTACATAACGTTATTTAAGAGCTATATTTAGAATAACTGGGATTCCCAGATTTTTTGTGTTCGTCTGGAGAGAGAGAGAAAGATCGTTGTACATGGTGCAAATTGAATAATTGTCGAATGCCCAAAGGAAAAATAAACATTTCTTTGAGAGAAAATATTATATTTTGGTGAAAAATGATATTTTTGGTGGGGAAATTGTATTTTGAGGGGAAAAATTCTGGTAGGGGAAGACGCCGAATATCGGCGTCACTTTCTTAGTAAAAAAAACCCTGACATTATGTATGTATGTATGTATTTATTTTGACCTTGCGGTCAAGGATAACCCATGAAAGTGCAAGCACTTATTTCCAATGGGGTCCTTTGGTTTTTGCTGAAGAGACAGCAAGCAGAAGAGACAGTATTGGGATACAAGGAATCCGAGTGCGATACCCTAGCTCCTTGCGAATAGATACCTTGGTTCTTTTACGTGCTCAGTGTATAGCACCGATACACGCGAGAATTACCTGGGTTTCATACCAGTACATCTCTAGTTGGGTGGGAAACACTTGAAGCATTTCTGATATTTCCAGTGCCCCGGCCGGGATTTGAACCCGGGACCTCTGGAATGGTAGACCATAGTGTTACCACTCGACCACCGCACCACCCTTGATAAATAGATTAATCATCATCTGGAGTAGTTTAAGAAATACTGTTAATGATCCATTATGAGATATTGTGAATGGTTATTTTCTGTGGTGGTGTGTTAACATCTTTAACTGAAATAACTGATATCATTTTCTTCTGAAACACTAAGCGATCCATGATAAAACTTTCATGGAATGTTCCGTGCTCAGGTGTTGAACTGTTCTTTTTTCAAAGCGAAAGCATTGCATATCATTCATTAGTTATGTTAGCAAGTCAACCAGAGTGATAACAGCAAAAAATCGTCTCTGAAACAATGTGACTTATAGCTTATATATTTAGCTTAAAACATCATCTTGTTATCCACTGTGGTGTCTGTAAATGTTATTTTAATCATATACATGTATTATCTGACCTGAAACAACGTTGGTGCTCAGAAATCTTAATTAGCAGCCAATTGTTTTGATTTTAACCAAAATAAACAAACAGTGACAATTGAAAACATTTTCAATGAAACCACAAGGCCAAGAGATGTAGATTAATAAGCAGTATCATGTTTAATTAAAATATCCTTCAAAATTGCTCCACACTTTCATGTATGTTGAACAGGTTTGAACAGCTTTGACCTTTCCATTGTATTTTATTCATGTGACACCATGTATGTTGAAGAGCCCCTTTGTTTGTTTGTTTTTTAAAGTGATGCAACTTAGTAATGGATTTTCTGGTTTTAATTTGCAGATTGTTGAGCAAGGCGTTCATGCCAGAAGGTTTACATCCAATATTGCCCAGGGGGACAGTAATTAGAACAATTTCTTTAAGTTTGTGTGGTACTTGAATGTAGAAATCAAAGAGTGGACATGCGTATAAAATATCGCCAACAGACCATGGACGGATAAAGAGAAAAATCTACTATTGTGATTGAAAGTTGAAAATAAACAGCAAAAAAACTTCAAATAGAAATTTAAACATACAAGAAGTAGGACCTTGACCATGCCTCAACAACATCAGGATCAAGAAGTCAAACATGCAATATTAATTCACATGCTTGTAGCTAATAGCACACGAGCATTAGCAAGTGAAGGAGAGAAACAATAACTAATGACCATAAAATTCTGTATTGATACTTATCAAAATTGGATCCATTCTGAACAACTTCAAGAGTCTAGCCAGCTCTATTGATACTTAAAAATTGGATCCATTCTGGAAATTGTAAGAGTCTAGCCAGCTCTATTGATACTAACCAAAATTGGAACCATTCTGGAGACTTTTAAGTGTGTAGCCAGCTCTATTGATATTGACCAAAACTCGATCCATTCTGGACATTTGCAAGAGTGTATCCAGTCCTGTTGAAATTGACCGAGTTTTGATCCATTCTGGACATTTTCAAGAGTGAAGCCAGCTCTATTGTGACTTACTAAAATTGGATCAATTGTGGACACTTTCAAGACTCTAGCTAGCTCTATTGATACTTACCAAAATTTGATCCATTCGGGACAATTTTAAGAGTCAAGCCAGCTGTATTGGTACTCACCAAAATTGGATCCATTCTTGACAACTTCAAGACCCTAACTAGCTCTCTTGATACTTACCAAAATTTGATCTATTCTATACAAATTCAAGAGTCTAGCCAGCTCTATTGATACTTACCAAAATTGGATCCATTCTGGACAATTTCAAGAGTCTAGCAAGCTCTATTGATACTTACCGAAAATGGATCCAATCTAGACAATTTCAAGAGTCAAGCCAGCTCTCTTGATACTTACCAAATTGGATCCATTTTTGACAATTTCAAGAGTCTAGCCAGCTCTATTGATAATTTCCAAAATTGGATCCATTCTTAACAATTTCAAGAGTCTAGCCAGCTCTATTGATACTTACCAAAATTGGATCCATTTTGGACAATTTCAAGAGTATAGCCAGCTCTATTGATACTGACCAAAATTGGATCCATTCTGGACAATTTCAAGAGTATAGCCAGATCTATTGATACTTACAAAAATTGGATCCATTCTGGACAATTTCAAGAGTCTAGTAAGCTCTATTGATACTTTCCAAAATTGGATCCATTCTGTACAATTTCAAGAGTCTAGCCAGCTCTATTGATACTGACCAAAACTGGATCAATTCTGGAAATTTGCAAGAGTGTATCCAGTCCTGTTGAAATTGACCGAATTTGGATCCATTCTGGACATTTTCAAGAGTGTACCCAGCACTATTGTTACTTGCCAAAATTGGATCCATTATATACAATTTCAAGAGTCTAGCGTGCACTATTGATACTTAACAAAATTGGATCCAATCTGGACATTTTCAAGCGTTTAGTCAGCCTTGTTGATACTGACCGAATTCGGATTCATTCTGTAAATTGTCAAAATATTTTTTATTGATCATATAATGTCCCTGGGATGAAAGTAAGCCACACCTTTTTGCTTTTTATTAAAGGGGCCTTTTCAAGTTTTGGTAAATTGTCAAAATTGTTTCAGATTTTTATGTCCCCCACCACTATAGTGGTTTATAAAATTATAAATCGTTGCAATGCAAAACGATTGAATAATATGGAAAGTTCTGTTGTCGTTGTTATATTTTGTGAAACTACGAGAATTGCTTATATAAAGTATAAAATACCGTCCACATTGTATGACCACAAATGACCGAGTGGTCAAAGCAGTAGACTTTTACTCCAGTACTCCAGTTGTCAGAGGTTCTATCCCTGTTGAGGGTTCAACCAAGATTTTATTTTCAATTTGTGTCTAGTTATACACTGGGGACCATGGCGTTTTCCTTATATGCATGTTATAAAAACTATTATTATCCTATGACCTAAACAACAAAGATAAGGAGCCTGCAATTGAGGTTGCATCTGAATATTGTATGGTATTTGTTTGAACGACACAGGCCCTCTGGGACCTATTTAAAAAAACATTCTTGATCCATTTTTCATCTTTAACAACTTTTATAATTTTTCTCAGTACATACTCCGGTTTGACTTGAAACATACAGACTAGTGAAAATAATAAGTACTGCCATAATTACCATGGAAATGTGTTGTTGTTTTTTGGTTAAAGGCCAATGTGCAGACTTACTACTAAATGATGAAACAATGATGTAATGTTACTGTTTTAAATTTTAGAAAGTATGTGTTTTTATATTCTTAGCATTTTTATTTATTTTTCATGTAAAATATACACTTTTGAAAAATGGTGTTTTATAACTGTTAAGTTAAATACACAGGTATTTCAGTTTGGTTATGTAGCGGGGTTTGTGTATTGACACAAGGGGTTATAGTTGCCAACTTTTATTAAGCCCCCCTTTGAAGAAGAGGGGGTATATTGTTCTGCACATGTCGGTCCGTCGGTTCGTCCACCAGATGGTTTCCGGATGAGAACACTTAGGCCTAGGATCATGAAACTTCATAGGAACATTGATCATGACTGGCAGATGACCCATATTGATTTTCAGGTCACTAAGTCAAAGGTCATGGGCACAGTGACTCGAAATAGTAAAATGGTTTTCGGATGATAACTCAAGAATGCTTACGCCTAGGATCATGAAACTTCATATGTACATTGATCATGACTGGCAAATGACCCTTTCGATTTTCAGGTCACTCGGTCAAAGGTCAAGGTCACAGTGACTCGAAACAGTAAAATGGTTTCCGGATGATAACTCAAGAATGCTTTCGCCTAGTTTTAATTATATAATTGATAATGGTATGAAATATAATAACATAAAGTATTATAAGTATTATCATAAATTATAAATCAGATAATTGATAAATACAATATCATTCAAATAATATAATGATTACAATTTTAACAAGTATACAAGTAAATACACTTAAAATAATAAAATGACTCACCAGTAACCATATGAAGAAAGAAACTAAAGATAGTAGGTTTAAGCAAATGAAAAATGCTTGTACCTCTTGCAAGGTTTAGTAACGAAATGAATCAAATGTTTCAGATATATAAAACCATAAATTGTATCTGAAATCAGCTCACCTAAAAAGCATTCTCCATTATATATATACGGAAGCTCACTCATTCATCACACTGAATCTCTCTTGATTGGATAAGTAGTTATAATTATTTATATAACTGGTGTTTTGTTTTGTTTTCATTGTGTTTCCTTTTTGCTTTTTGCTTTCTCTGAGAAATTTGCATCTTGATTTTTTAGCTCATCTATTTTTTGAAAAAAAAATTATGAGCTATTGTCATCACCTTGGCGTCGGCGTCAGGTTAAGTTTTGCGTTTAGGTCCACTTTTCTCAGAAAGTATCAATGCTATTGCATTCAAACTTGGTACACTTACTTACTATCATGAGGGGACTGGGCAGGCAAAGTTAGATAACTCTGGCGTGCATTTTGACTGAATTATGTGCCCTTTTTATACTTAGAAAATTGAAAATTTTGGTTAAGTTTTGTGTTTAGGTCCATTTTATTCCTTAAGTATCAAAGCTATTGCTTTCATACTTGAAACACTTACTAACTATCATAGGGGACTGTGCAGGCAAAGTAATGTAACTCTGACTGGCATTTTGACAGAATTATGTGCCCTTTTTATACTTAGAAAATTGAAAATTTGGTTATGTTTTGTGTTTAGGTCCACTTTATTCCTACAGTATCAAAGCTATTGCTTTCATACTTGGAACACTCGCAAACTATCATAAGGGTACAGTAAAAGGACAAGTTGCATAACTCTGGATGTCATTTTTACGGAATTATGGCCCTTTTTTGACTTAGTAACTTTGAATATATGGTTAAATTTTGTGTAACTTCTTTATTTATGATTAGATTTGATTGATACTTTGACAAAACTACTCTTACCTGACATACCACAATAGACTCCACCCAAACCATCGCCCATGCCCCCCCCCCCCCTTCCCCCCCCCCCGAATCCCCCCCTATTTTTTTTTTTTTTTAAGATCATCTCACAAATGACCACCACACCCTCACACTATACCCCCCCCACCCCACCCCCTCCCCAATTTTTTTTTAAACGGTTAAAAAACAAAACTATTTATTTTGATTATTTTATGTTTGAAATACCGTCCAACCATCGCACCCAAGAATCCCCCCCAGCCCCCCTCCCCCCACCCCCCCTCAGAATCCCCCCCCCCCTATTTTTTTTTTTTTTTTTTTTTTTTTTTTAAGATCATCTCACAAATTACCACCACACCCTCACACTATACCCCCCCACCTCACCCCCCCCCCCCATTTTTTTTTAAACGGTTTAAAAACACAAATATTTATTTTTATTATTTTATGTTTGAAATACCGTCCAACCATCGCACCCAACAGGCCTTGACACTAACTTTTTTGACAGGGTATCCGGAGGGAACCCTACTTTCAACTTTTGGTGGCCCTCACCAAAACCTAGGGAGTCCTCTTGTTTCAACACACAGCTTCTCTCGGCGTAAGGGCAAATAAGTACAAGAAGCATACTAGTACACATTTTTATTTCCTATATTCAATTCTGTTGCCATTTAAAGCAGACCCATTAAAAGCTCATAACTTTGTCTTGTAAACTTTTGATTTCATGTATTTCATCAATATCATCAGCATCGTCATCCGTGTCATAATCATCTTCAGCATTATCATCTTCAGCATTGCCCTTCGCCGCCAGAACTTAGCGTTTCGGAAGTTCTTATTATAAACTTTTAAGAAATAAAAGGTAATTACAAACAAAACTTGTTGCAACTTTTTCGCGCCTTGAAAACTGTCGATTATTCCAACCTTATTAATAAGAACAATCATTTAAAGAAACCTTACTACATTAATGTGATTGCCTATATTATCACTTTAAAAAGTATATTATTACATAAAAAACAATAAGTACCTTCATAAGTCATACCTTCATAAGTCTTAATAAGCTTTATTTGTATATAAATACCATTTTTTTCAACTTGATTAACAACACAGATAACCAAAATAATATAACAATGTTAACTTCAATGTATTAAACAGTATGCTGCCTAAATGTTTCAAAATTAATTATTTAAACATAGAATCACACCAATTTACATCATTTGATAGGGAAAAAGAAATATAAAACATCAGAAAATAAATCATCTCACTTAATTTGTTAAACAGTTATATATGGTCATTTGGACATGTCATACATCAGCTTTTGTTATTAAAACGTTTTCTGTTAGTGGTGGATGATTTCCAGGATCAATTAAATTATAGTTGTTCACGCCTATTTCCTGACAGTAAGGCCCAGATAATTACCACCATCTATTCTTGTTGCCTGAAATAACATAAAGCATTTTTTTTTTACAAACTATCAACAACAAACAAACACATACATGTCACTATCTTTAAATGTCCGAATTTTAACATATCCGAAATATAGTACACCAAGTGAACGATATACTTTTTATTTCAGAAATTGTTGGTATCTTAATCAAATTATATCCTTCCAAGGTCATTATAATAATGGAACTATTAAACAGAAATGCTCACAAATACCTGTAGAAAAAAGTGTATACCGGCATGTGTTTTTGTGGAGAAATTAAATGCTTTTGCCAGCCCGATCGCCTATGGTTTTGATTAAAGAAATAGAGGCCCTAATAATTATTATAATTACTGATCGTCGTGACAGTTTGTCCCATTGTTACTTTTTTGGGGGCTCAATATCATAAAGGATAAAGGAGCCATTAATAATCCGATAATCCGATAATAACCCCCATAAAACTTGACAATAGCAGTAAAAACACCGTTTGTAACACTTACACGCTTCAGTGATATCAATATACTCTCTGCACTGTAGGTCGCTTACATCGTCGAAAATCAATATTTACAACTTACAGACGCTGGCCGCTAATGCTCAGTCGCGTGCTTTCGATTCGCAGTACATTTTCGGATAAGATTTTACCGATGTTTTTTTATACGCCGCTCTTAAAAAATTGGAGGCACTTTTAAAAATTCAAATGGTCAATCAAGACAAAGTGGTTTTATAAATTTAGGGTTCCCGGAGGACCACCCAGCTTGAAGGAACTGGTGGTCCTCGCCAAAATCTGGGGGCCTCGGGTCCCCGGACCACCGTTAGTGTCGAGGCCTGCCCAAGAATCCCCACCCCACCCCCCCACCCCCCAAATTTTTGTTTTTCCTTTTTTTCGCATTTTTGGAAGATAATGTAATAAATGTCCACACCCCCACACAATGCACCCCTCTTCACTCCACCCCTCTCTCCTTTGTGATTGAAAATGAGAGTCCCTTCAACTTTAAAAAGAAAATAGATGAGCGGTCTGCACCCGAAAGGCGGTGCTCTTGTTTCATTTGCTTAATTGGGTTTGCATTCTGATGCTTTTTTTGCTTTTGCTTTCTTTGAGCTTAACAGTATGTATATATAATACTAGTGACACTACAACAGTTTGCTGTTGTTGTCTTATTTCGTTCATTTCATTTGATATCTTGTTGAAGAACTTGTAGTACTGTATGTATGTAGCATTAATCAATGCTTCTTTTCTCATCATTTGCCTTTGAAGCTCTGAAATAGTGCTAGTTACACATGCAGGATATTCATTTCGGCATTAGTATTGTATTATTTTGCTTTTATAATTATATTTTATTTTTTATTCATCAGTGTTGTATTGTGTTGCTTATATTGTATGAAATTTGCTGATCATTTTCCTTCAAATCTGGTTTGAGGTGATAATTTCCTTTAAGCCCTTTTTATTTTGTGGCACTATTGTGTTCTATTTTCTCTGTAAGCATTTTTACACCATTTCTTTTTATGGTGCCTTAGGCCCCTTCCTTGTGTCAACATCAACAATCTTTTAAACAGCTCTTAATTTTGAATGTATAGTACTGATATTATATTTCTGCTGACAGTTGAATAATGTCATATAGGAATACTGCTTTAATTGTTTTTTTATTGTGCTTTATTAGAATAAATATTTCTTATGTATGCCATGTATTATTGATTTGTTGCAATTTGCTACTGCTTGTTAGTTTGGTAAACAGCTATACATAGTGTTTGTTATATACATGTTATTTCATACTGACAATAAATTCGTTTTGATGTGATTTGATTAAGGATGAGGCTTTGTGAATACCCTGTTACATACTCCCTCTGTAGAGAAAAACTGCTCCTGAGATTTAATTTCTTTTGTATACCCTAAACACAACAATTTAAATAAATTAATATATTCTTACTAGAATACTTCACTTTTACCTATACCAGCAATTTAAAATTACTGCGTACACTTTCCACCATAGTAGATAATGTTTACAAGGACTGGAGTGTTAAAGTGAGTGGAAAAATTAGTAAGATCATGACCTACAGCTGTATATATGCCTGAAAACAGCTGTTCAATCTGCTGAGGGTTGACCTATTACTAAGATGTAAACAGATCTTAGAATCATGTACAGGAAAATTTAGCACAGTTATTCAACTTAGAAGTTTAAAATTAACTACACACCATAATTGCAATACAAATTTATATATTTAAATAATAAAATAACGAAAAAAAAACAGCCTTTATTTAATAATTAAGATAAATATCACTATATACGGTTCTGATTATTTGAAAGTTATTTACAAACCTCTCTGTATCAGATAGTATTAATATTTAATACTAGTGATTAACAGGGTAAAAAATTATACACAAGAGGAACATACACAAAATAATATTCATCAGGTTTACATGAAACTCATTGTTCATATGGAAAATATAAAGCTATATTGGAGCAAATCTTGGCAGATGGAGTTTAATGTTAAAAAATGCGCCATCATGAATATTTCCAACTCCACTAAGAAAAGACTACAACTATACTATGAATAACGAAAATCTCGAAAATCTTTAACATCACCCTTACTTAGGAGTCGATCTTTGTGATAATCTGAAATTAAACACTCGTATCGATAACGCAACCAAGAAAGCTTCACAAACTCTGGGATTCATCAAACGCAACTTGAATAAATGCCCACAACCAGTAAAAGAAATGGCATTTGAATACATTTAAATAATATAAAACGGATACCCAACAAAATCTAACAATAGACACATGCTACAGATAACACAGTCGACAATACATAGAGACTCATGTTGCTCCAGTATGGATTGCTTGCCCATTGATATTGGATAATATTTATTTTGAAATTTCATACCGGCTGGTAAGAAGTTTCAGTTTGGATAAAGTGGCTCGGAAATCGCCCATTATCAACAGTATTAGTTTAATTAATCGCAGTCACGACCATGGAACAAATAGTGGTTGAAACGCTATTACTGTTGACCGTATTAATCAAAAATGGAAATAATGGATCGAACATCATTTCGTAAAATCAGGATTTGAATGTCATCCTAGCAATCAGTAGGGCGTTTCCGCCAAAACGGCTCAAAAGCTAAACCCAGTTCATGCTTAATTGTATTCAAATTAATTATGATTATGTTAAGCAATTAGGTAGTTTATTTACTTTAAACATTATCATCACATTTCAGCCAAATTAAACAAAAAGGGAAAATAGCTATTCAAAAACACATATTTTTGTTGAAAGATGTTACATCCTATAAATACTATAAAGCTGCAGAGTAAATACACACATATATATATATGATAAGCCCTGTGATGGGCTTATCAGCACAGTGTATTGCTGAAATCGTCTAGAATGGATCCAAATTCGGTACGTATCAATAGAGCTGGCTATACGTTTGAAATCGTCTAGAATGGATCCCATTTTGGTAAGTATCAATGGAGCTGGCTAACTCTTGAAAACGTCTAGAATGGATTCAATTTTAGTAAGTATCAATAGAGCTAGCTAGACTCTTGTAATCGTCTAGAATGGATCAAATTTTCGTAAGAAGCAATAGAGCTGGCTAGACTCTTGAAATTGTCTAGAATGGATCCAATTTTGGTAAGTATCAATAGAGCTGGCTAGACTCTTGAAATTGTCTAGAATGGATTCCATTTTGGTAAGTATCAATACAGCTGGCTATACTCTTGAAAACGTCTAGAATGGATCCATTTTTGGTAAGTATAAATAGAGCTTGCTAGACTCTTGAAATCGTCTAGAATGGATCCATTTTCGGTAAGTATAAATAGAGCTGGCTCAACTCTTGACATCGTCTAGAATGGATCCCAAATTCGGTAAGTATCAATAGAGCTGGCTATACTATTGAAATCGTCTAGAATGGATCCCATTTTGGTAAGTATCAATGGAGCTGGCTAGACTCTTGAAATCGTATAGAATGGAATCAAATTCGGTAAGTATCAAAACAGCTGGCTAGACTCTTGAAATTGTCTAGAACGGATCCAATTTTTGTAAGTATCAATAGAGCTGGCTAGACTTTTGAAATTGTCTAGAATGGATCCCATTTTGGTATCAATATAGCTGGCTATACTCTTGAAATCGTCTAGAATGGATCCAATTTTTGTAAGTATAAATAGAGCTGGCTAGACTCTTGAAATCGTCTAGAATGGATCTAATTTTGGTAAGTATAAATAGAGCTCTTGAAATCGTCTTGAATGTACAATTTCGGTTATTATCAATAGAGCAGGTTAACTATTGAAAACGTCTAGACTGAATCAAATTTTGGTAAGCATCGACAGAGCTGGCTAGACTCTTGAAATCGTATAGAATGGATCCAAATTCGGTAAGTATCAATAGAGCTGGTTACATATTGATATCGTTTAGACGGGATCAAATTTTGGTAAGCATCAAGTGAGCTAGTTAGACTCTTGCAATCGTCTAGAATGGATCCAAATTCGGTAATAGAGCTGGCTATACTCTTGAAATCGTCTATAATGGATCCCATTTTGGTAAGTATCAATGGAGCTGGCTAACTCTGAAAACGTCTAGAATGGATTCAATTTTAGTAAGTATCAATAGAGCTGGCTAGACTCTTGAAGTCGTCTAGAATGGATCAAATTTTGGTAAGTATCAATATAGCTGGCTATACTCTTGAAATTGTCTAGAATGGATCCAATTTTGGTAAGTATCAATAGAGCTGGCTAGACTTTTGAAATTGTCTAGAATGGATCCCATTTGGGTAAGTATCAATAAAGCTGGCTATACTCTTGAAATCGTCTAGAATGGATCCAATTTTGGTAAGTATAAATAGAGCTGGCTCGACTCTTGAAATCATCTAGAATGGAATCAAATTCGGTAAGTATCAAAACAGCTGGCTAGACTCTTGAAATTGTCTAGAATGGATCCAATTTTTGTAAGTATCAATAGAGCTGGCTCGACTCTTGAAATCATCTGGAATGGATCCCATTTTGGTATCAATATAGCTGGCTATACTCTTGAAATCGTCTAGAATGGATCCAGTTTTGGTAAGTATAAATAGAGCTGGCTAGACTCTTGAAATCGTATAGAATGGATCTAATTTTGGTAAGTATAAATAGAGCTGGCTAACTCTTGAAATCGTCTTGAATGTACAATTTCGGTTATTATCAATAGAGCAGGTTAACTATTGAAAACGTCTAGACTGAATCAAATTTTGGTAAGCATCGACAGAGCTGGCTAGACTCTTGAAATCGTATAGAATGGATCCAAATTCGGTAAGTATCAATAGAGCTGGTTACATATTGAAATCGTTTAGACGGGATCAAATTTTGGTAAGCATCAAGAGAGCTAGCTAGACTCTTGCAATCGTCTTGAATGGATCCAAATTCGGTAATAGAGCTGGCTATACTCTTGAAATCGGCTATAATGGATCCCATTTTGGTAAGTATCAATGGAGCTGGCTAACTCTGAAAACGTCTAGAATGGATTCAATTTTAGTAAGTATCAATAGAGCTGGCTAGACTCTTGAAATCGTCTAGAATGGATCATATTTTGGTAAGTATCAATAGAGCTGGCTATACTCTTGAAATTGTCTAGAATGGATTCAATTTTGGTAAGTATCAATAGAGCTGGCTAGACTTTTGAAATTGTCTAGAATGGATCCCATTTGGGTAAGTATCAATAAAGCTGGCTATACTCTTGAAATCGTCTAGAATGGATCCAATTTTGGTAAGTATAAATAGAGCTGGCTCGACTCTTGAAATCATCTAGAATGGATCCCAAATTCGGTAAGTATCAATAGAGCTGGCTATACTCTTGAAATTGTCTAGAATGGATCCAATTTTGGTAAGTATCAATAGAGCTGGCTAGACTTTTGAAATTGTCTAGAATGGATCCCATTTGGGTAAGTATCAATAAAGCTGGCTATACTCTTGAAATCGTCTAGAATGGATCCAATTTTGGTAAGTATAAATAGAGCTGGCTCGACTCTTGAAATCATCTAGAATGGATCCAAAATTCGGTAAGTATCAATAGAGCTGGCTATACTCTTGAAATCGTCTAGAATGGATCCCACTTTGTTAAGTATCAATGGAGCTGGCTAACTCTTGAAAGCGTCTAGAATGGATCCCAATTTTAGTAAGTATCAATAGAGCTGGCTAGACTCTTGAAATCGTCTAGAATGGATCCAATTTCGGTAAGTATAAATAGAGCTGGCTCGACTCTTGAAATCATCTAGAATGGATCCCAAATTCGGTAAGTATCAATAGAGCTGGCCATACTCTTGAAATCGTCTAGAATGGATCCCTTTTTTGTAAGTATCAATGGAGCTGGCTAACTCTTGAAAACGTCTAGAATGGATCCCAATTTTAGTAAGTATCAATAGAGCTGGCTAGACTCTTAAAATCGTCTAGAATGGATCCAATTTCGGTAAGTATCAATAGAACTAGACTCTTGAAATTGCCGTATGGATTCCTTTTTGGCAAGTATCAATAGAGCTGGCTAACTCTTGAAATCGTCTAGAATGGATACACTTTCGGTAAGTATCAATATAGCTGGTTTACTATTGAAATCATCTAGAATTGATCCAATTTTGGTAAGCATCAAGAGAGCTGACTAGACTCTTGAAATCGTCTAGAACGGATCCAATTTCGGTATCAATAGAGATGGCTAGACTCTATCAAAAGAGCTGGCTAGACTCTTGAATTTTTTTGTCTAGAATGGATCCAAATTTGGTAAGTATCAATACAGCTGGCTATATTCTTGAAATCGTCTATAATGGATACAATTTTGTTTTGATGAGCGGTACTTCGGTTGAAAAGACAGATTTTACTTGTAGCCATTGTGCATATCAACAGTTTTATTGATACTTTGACACCCTTTAATCCAAATTTGGTCTTTATCAACAGCGATTTTCTTTTCAAATAATTTATTTAACAAAAAAAAAAACATTGTCGTAAACGATGCTGCAAATATATAGATTTGGTATCCATTGTAGCAATTTATTTAGGATCCAATATAGACACGACCAAAAAAGTTACCGACTCACGGATGGTAACCTAAGGGCAACAAGTGTCAAAATTTCATGTTGTCTATATCATTTCCTTAAGGATAATACAGTGTATGCACAAATAGAACACATACACCAACAATGCTAGGCAGCAAATTATCTAGATCGAAATATTTATGGTCGTTCTTTGGGAACGGTCAGCCGTTCAAAAGTGTTTCAAATTACTATGTCTATGAAAGATGGATTGTATCACAACAGCACATGCAATGTGTTTCATCATGTTCAAATGGTAAGAATATGAAGTATAAAGCAACAATAAAACACCAATAGATTATTAAAATTAATTATCTTTAAATATGACTCGATGTGCAAAACAATTATTGAACTCAATACCACGTTTTGTTCCACTTTATCATGAGAAGGATTTGACATCATCTTATCCCTGTGGGCACAATAATTAGACCATCTACTTCTCTTAGTCCATATATAAACAGGCTCTCATAGCCTTTGATTATTCATGCTATGATGACTCTGGGAGTCCATATGCACCCTAGTCCATATAAACGTACTCCCAGAGCCTTTGATAATTTGTGCTGTGGCGGCTTTGGGAGTACATATTCGCCCCCTTCATAAACACAATCGCAGTTTTGCACACAGATTTCATGCGCATCACTAAACAGACGTCATTGGTTAGCAATTAAGGAAAGCTTTTTATAAAGTTCAAAAACACATTAAATTTACATGAATGGCAACCTACAGACGTTATCCTTTGCATACAACCTATACAACACAACGATATTTCAACACACTATTCTTGTTGACATTTTCATTTTCAAAATTTCGAACAGTGTAAATATTCGATGACTGTTTGACATCGTTATCCACTTGGTTACATCAAATATCACAATGTGCAAAAGATTGGTGTACTGCTACCTAATCGATAGCAACACTTTTTGTCTGCAACATTACATCAGATCCCAATATGGTGGATAGAGCGTGGAAAAGAATAGCAAAGAAAACTAGAAATGGCGCGGCAGAGGCTGACGCGTATCCCCACGTCACGTTTGACCCAGGGGCGCCCCAGGGTTGGTAATGGGGCCATGCATAGTTGAGATTGACCGTATAGTCAGAAAAGATGTTCAGTATCAAATTGAAGTAAATCAGTGTAGAAATGAAAAAATTAATGTAAAATAACCTTAAAAAAGGAGTGATTATCTCTGACCCGGCCCCACGCCAACCCCCATAACTTTTGACCCAGGGGTCAGATCAAAATTCCAAATAGTGCACAGGGCTTAACAATAACTTTTTTTTCAACTAGCCCATTCGGGCTATTAAATGCAGAACCTACTAGCCCTGACCAATCTTTCATGTGCCCTGACCCAAGTATTATCAAAACCTTTATATTTATCTTTCAACTTGTATTTTCTTGTGCATGGAGATGCGCAATTATGATTCAATCATTCTTATTAGCTTGCCTTACTAATGCTAATGAATTCAATATTCATCTACTTAAGACATCTATTTGTAATCTTCATGCCATTTCGATGAAATTTCCTTGTTTTTTTTTCAGCTTACTTTCCTCCTTCCCTTTTCTTTTCTTATCCGAGGAAACCACATCCCCTACCTTAAAGCCAAACTTAAACAACGACATGAACGTTAAAACCTTTTTTACATAGATTGCCGTGGTTACCGTCTGACAACAAATGGTAAGTGAATCTTAGGTGTCGCAAAATAACGTGTTACAGTAGTCGTAACAATTGTACAGGGTTAACTCTCTACTAAAAGCTGGGATCGACCATTAATATTAGTTTTGCTAATTGAATTGCGTAAAAAGATTGTCAAAACACTTCTAATCGATCAAACAAATTAAAATTATTTAAAATTTATAAATAACTAATAATTTTATAGTAACTTTGTGTTAATGGCGTGTTTTATACCTTCATCGATCCGGGATGATCCCGGCTTTTAGTTTAAAACGTATTTTTATCAAGAAAACACGTTACTTCGAGGAAACCAATCAGAAACCGTATTCCTTTTAAAAATAGGTAGGCAAGGACGGACAGGCAGATGGCAGAAATAGCCACATACAGTACATCCAACGCGGAACAAACATTTTCCTCGCTCACGCCACGGCCAGAAAATTTGTATTCGGTGGCAGCGTTGTGTGTTCACGTGGCGTATCACCGAGGCATGCGGCATCGATCCGTGCAATGACGCCGAGTCTGTATTAACCTCGCGTACTTTCGCGGCATAACTCCGCCGCATACGTACGCGGCGAATCGAGTGCAAAGGTATACACCTACATGTACATTTGTGCAGCGTCGAAACCTATATTTACGCTACTTTCATAGTTATTATTTTCAAGGTTTTAATAAGCGGATATGATTTTTATATGATGCTTTATAGACTATTTATATAATATCACGTCCTCAATTATTTTCAACACTTAATGCGCCGTAACAAATTATCGTTGAATTAATTACGCAAAACTGTTAATGTTTCGTTCGATTCTCAAATAAGCATTATTGTCTCCTGCCGGTGAAACCGGAGGGGACTTATGGTTTGCGCTCTGTGTGTCAGTCCGTCACCATTTTCCGGATCCTGCGATAACTTTAAAAGTTCTTCATATTTTTTCATGAAACTTAAAACATGGATAGATGGCAATATGGAGAGTATGCACGTCATTTCATTTCGTTCCTACGTCAAGAATTCTGGTTGCTATGGCAACAAATAAAAAAACAAAACAATTTTGGCAATCTCTTATTAAATTTGTAATATGAAACACGCTTCCAAATTTTAATGCTAACGCAGCATTAATAATTAAATTCTAGCGTCAAATAAACAGTGCTTTAAATATCCTTTGTCTCTATAAAAAGTGCGTGAAAATTATGCAAACATGTAGAACGTTGCATGGAAAGTGTGGGTGTATTTTGTGTTGTATAAAACATGAACATCACGTCAGGCGATTTACGCGTGTTCAGTGGAAAAAAAACGCCCCGATTGGACGTTATTTCATCACATCTTTAAATAGAAACAAATGCCAAAATTTATGTGACACTTAAGAAAAATGGCGTATGTTTGTATTTCTTGAAATTCATGAGAACTTGTATCGTAAATATTTACCAGAATTTGCTTGTAAACTGGAATATACGGGACTATCGGGTAATGAGTAGCGACGAGAAAAATAGTAAGTATGCAGTAATAGATACATTTAATTAATTATAATTTTAGATATTATTATAATTGTTCTTTTAAGATGTATTGACTCACTTATCATTTTAAAAAGATTTTTATTTTACGATGCACATCGACTCGGCGTATTGTCACAGATTGCTTCTTGCCTCGGCGGACAGAAGCGAAGCATCGCGGCGAAATGCGATGTGCCGCTGCATACTGACGCGTCTTCAACGGCTGACTCGGCATTGACTCCTTGCGCCTTGATGCCGCGGATCGCGAAATATGTTTGTTCCGCGCTGGCTGAACGGTAATAGATTTCAAAATCTAAACGCGGACCTTAGTTCAAGGTCACAGGTGTCAAAATTTTTATGCGCATGGAAAGGTTTTGTCCAGATACACATGCGTACCAAATATGAAAGCAATATCTGAAGGGACACAGGCGTTATGAGTTTTTAAAAAAATCTGGGTCGCAGATTTTGAAACCTGAACGAGGACCCCAAATAAAAAAAAATTATGCGCATTGAAAGGTGTTGTCCAGATACACATGCGTACCAAATATGAAAGCAATATCTGAAGGGACACAGTAGGTATGAGCCTTTTTCGAATCGCGGTCGCAGATTTCGAAACCTGAACGCTGACCTAAAAATTCAAGGCCAAGGTCACAGGGGTCAAAAATTGTATGCCTAAATATTTACCAGAATTTGGAAAGGTATTGTCCAGACACACATGCATACCAAATATTTATTAAAGCAATATCTGAAGGGACAAAGTAGTAATGAGCCTTTTTTGAGTCGCGGTAGCAGATTTCGAAACCTGAACACTGACCTCAAGTTCAAGGTCAAGGTCACAGGGGTAAAAAATTGTATACATGCATACCAAATATGAAAGCAATATCTGAAGGGACAGTAGTTATGAGCCTTTTTCGAATTGCGGTCGCAGGAAAATCGACCGGCCCCACCCCAACCCCCATAACTTTTGACCCTGGGGTCAGATCAAAATTCTGTTGCCGTCACCGTTGCACATATGCTCATAGCTACCATGTGTGTAAGTTTCAAGGTTCTAGTGCTAATAGTGTAGGAGGAGATAGTGGCCAGGACGGACGGCAGAGATAACAACATAATCCTCACTTTTCCTCCGAAAATCGTGGGGATAATTAAAAGCAATTATTTCTTGCTTTAATGGTACCATTTGCATCAGTTTGTGCATCCGTTTGTGCTTTAGACAGGGAGTGTTCCTTAAGGGTGTCACGGTACTCCGTGGGACGGTATATCGTAATAGTCTCCTCTCGGTACGGTTCACGATACGCCTCCGAGTCCGTACGGTACGGTATGGCATTTTCCATGACGTATTTCAAGGAGTTACTGTAATTCGCCCCCAAAAAAGGGCGGATGTTGAATGGAAATCAACTCCAGCGAGCTTATAATAAAAATATGGAAGCATTTTGTGTTATCAGTAAGAAAGTGGTGGGCGTTTATTGCGTATAAACATTTGCTTTATATCACGACTTTAGTCGCTACGAATTTCCTAAGCATGAGCTCTAATTTAGTGATTCCGCTGAGAATTTTGCAAATTCTTTGAAACCATTAAAACAATTTCAACCACTCAACCATATGCTGTGTCGCCTACGTCACGAAACAAGGTGCAATATTTGATTTGGTCTAAGAATTACGCTTGGAGTTTTTTACGGCACAAGCAAAGATAGCCAGTTTGACTAGTTGGTAAACACGTTTAATTTTTAACTTAAATAATCTATCGTTGTAAAAGAAACATAAAGCAGTCCGTATTTTTAAACATATTCATAATTTCGTGTTCATATTTAATCACAGTTTTAGATTTGTAAATAATAATAACTAATTGTCAATTCGTGTACTTTCATGACATTATATGATATTTTGTATATTGCATGACACATATGTAGAGGTCTTTAAATAAAATTGAAAAATTGTTTTAAATGGTTTGTATGTTGTGTCCATCTGACGATACGTATCGCGATACGTATTGTATCGTACACACTGTACCGCGATACGTATCGTATCGTAAGGTGAGCGTATCGTGACACCCTTAGTGTTCCTTAGCATTTGCAGTGGTTATGCAATTTTGCACCTTTGGACAATAGACGGCGCATTGGACCTCTCAGCAACCCTTTGGGTTATAAAGCTGAGAGTTGAATTATTTCAACTAATATGCACCCGTTTATAAACACAACCCCAGTATGCGGCAGATCAGTGCCCATCACTAAACAGACATCATTCATTACCAATTAAGAAAAGCGTTGAATAAACATCAAAAACACATTAAATTTACCTCAGTGCTTTCCACAGGCCATTTAACGGTCCCTCGCCAGGGCGCTTGAATTTCGAAATCAGAGTCAGTGGGGTGCTTGAAATTTACTGATTAGCGTATTTTTCTGCACCTAGCCCTTCTTAAGATCAAAGGGTTATCAACTTCGCCCAATATTTTGAGTTTCCCACCTAAAGCCCGCCTAAAGGCGGAGTGTCGATGAATTGGAAAATTAAATTGGCCAATGAGAGCGCACGCTTGTCTGGAGCCACAGCATTCATAGGCAGTCAATATCTGCAGTAAAATCATGTAGACCACGAGTGACGTAATTGCCATAAGTGTTTGATTTTGTGACAGTTTTTTGGCTTTGTTTACATCTCAACGTTGAAATCTCGGCAAATTACTGAGAAGACTGATTATGCAACGGGGTGCAATCCTCGTGGATATTGTGCATTTCATGCGTAATATGGTCACAACATTTATTCGACTCTTAACAAATTATTGTTGAATTCATTACACACAACTGTTTTGTTGAATTCTTCCATCAGCATAATTCAATTTTTAATCCGAAACACACTACCGAATTTTAATGTTAATGCCACTTTAATAAATGCTTGCTTTAAATTAACAGCGCTTCATGTTTATAGTGTTTCTTTGTTTCAATAAAAAGCATGTGAAAATTTGCGGAAATGTACAATGTCTAGTGTTGGTGTATTAATTGTTTCATAGAATCGGTACGTCAGTTGATTATGCGTGTTAAGTGAGAAACCCCCATCCTATTGGACGTTATTTCGTCACATCTTTAAAAAGTCACATACGCTTAAATTGATTTCATACTTAATACAAATGGCGAATGTTTGTGTTTATGAAATTCTTGAGCACTTTTATCCTCAACATTATCAGAATTTGCTTTTTACAATGGAATATAAGGGATTATTGGGAAATGAATAGCAAAAGGAAAAAAATAAGTATGCAGTAATTGAGTCTGGTTGATACGGATGTATTTTGGAATGGATCTAGTTGGGATCATGCGTTACTTTGCCTGGAAGGGTAAAAACATTTGTTTTTAAATGATGTTATGAATGACTTTATAGCTGTATTTTTTTCTTGAAGAGTCAAAACGCACCAAATAACGTCAAAATTAATTGTTTTAAAAACATTTATGTATGGAGGAGCCCCGGCTGCCCTCAAAACCCCACCCTTAACGGCCCCAGGGCGTCTGAAAAATCATGTTGAAAGCACTGTACCTGAATGGTAACTTACCGAAGTGATTCTTTGCATGCACTCTAAAAAACACATTATTCTTGATGACAATTTTTATGCCCCCAGTAGGGTGGCATATAACAGTTGAACTGTCCGTCAGTCAGTATGTCAGTGTGTATGTCAGCCTGTCTGTCCGTCCGAAATAAAACTTTAACGTTGGCCATAAGTTTTGCATTATTGAAGATAGAAACTTGGTATTTGGCATGCATGTGTACCTCATGAAGCTGCACATTTTGAGTGGTGGAAGTTCAAGGTCAAGGTCATCCTTCAAGGTCAAAGGTCAAAAAACATAAATTCAAAGCGGCGTTCTCATGAAGCTGCACATTTTGAGTGGTGGAAGTTCAAGGTCAAAGTCATCCTTCAAGGTCAAAGGTCCAAAAAAACACAAATTTTTTATTTCAAAGCGGCGCAATAGGGGGCATTGTGTTCTGACGAACACATCTCTTGTTATGTTGAAATTTGAAACAGTGAAAATATTCAACATTGTTATCGACTGAGGCTACATCAAATAACGATGTGCAAAAGATTGGTGTACTGCTACCTAACTGATAGTGACACTTAAAGTTGGCAACATTCCGACAGTCTTCCATATATGGTGAATAGAGCGTACGAAACAATAACAAAGCAAATAAAAAACAATTGGTTCTTGCTTTTATGGTACCCTTTGCATGAGTTTATGCTTTAGACAGGTAAACGTTGATACGTTTTTGCAGTATCAGTGTTCCTTAGCCATTGCAGTGGTGATCAAATTTTGCACCTTAGGACATTAGAAGGCGCATTGCAACTCTTGGCTACCCTTTGGGTTATAAAGCTGAGAGTTGAATTATTGCAACTACTACTTCCCTCGGTGAAATAAGGCTGGACAAATGTCAATGCTTACTTATGTGTAAATACAAGATGTATTTCATTGAACAATTTCACAAATCAAGTTAAAATACTTTTTTTGAATAATTTTAAGCAAATTTACTGAAATACAACATGTAATTCAAAGGTGTTTTTTTCTTCTGATGATCTGTTCTAAGACTTCTAATCATCAAACATGTCACAATTTGAAATTATTGTAAAAAAAGAATTTCATAGAAGTGCTTTTGCGCATTTGAGAGTTATTTCATTGCATACTTTTCAAAGTGTCTTTTTTTTCATCAAAATGCAGGGTTATAAAATAACAGTCAATAGAGTTCCTTTTATTTTTCCCACAGTATTGCTTTCATAAGGTTTGAAAGTTTGTTTTTGGGATTCCTTTTCTGATGTTGCTATATTTTATTTAATACACTTGTCTTGGTATTGTATCTTGGCAGGGCTTTCCTTAGACCTCAAATCTCAAGATTCAATGGCTCTTGGGGACCATATTTTCAAGAGTCAAAATCAAATTTGTATAAGTCATAATAATAACGCAGTAGAGTCAATGATCTTTTGACAAATTTTGTACTTTAAGCAAATTACTGAGATCTATATAATATATAACAAGAGGGCCAAGATGGCCCTAGTTCACTCACCTTTTTGAACTCGACCAACACATCATTAAGACAAACATTTTTACAAAGTTACATGAAGATTGGGCATGAAATGTGACTTCTACAGTGTTTACAAGGTTTTTCTTTTTTTTGACCTAGTGACCTAGTTTTTGACCCAGCATGACCCAGTTTCAAACTCGATTGAGGTATCATTGGGACAAATCTTCTGACCAAGTTTCATGAAGATTGGACAAGAAATGTGGCCTCTAGAGTGTTTACAAGGTTTCTCTATAGCCAAATAAAGAAAACTGCCCCGTCCCCTGGCGGCCATGTTTTTCAACAGACCGGAACCACTTTTGAACTCAACCAACACATCATTAAGACAAACATTTTGACAAAGTTACATGAAGATTGGGCATGAAATGTGACTTCTACAGTGTTTACAAGGTTTTTCTTTTTTTTTTGACCTAGTGACCTAGTTTTTGACCCAGCATGACCCAGTTTCAAACTCGATTGAGGTACCATTGGGACAAATTTTCTGACCAAGTTTCATGAAGATCGCACAAGAAATGTTGCTTCTAGAGTGTTCACAAGGTTTCTCTATAGCAAATAAGGAAAACTGCCCCCCCCCCCCCCCCCCACTGGCGACCATATTTTTCAACGGACTGGAGCCACTTTTGAACTCAACCAACATATCATTAAGACAAACATTTTGACAAAGTAACATGAAGATTGGGCATGAAATGTGACTTCTACAGTGTTTACAAGGTTTTTCTTTTTTGACCTAGTGACTTAGTTTTTGATCCAGCATTACCCAGTTTCGAATTCGATCGAGGTATCATTGGGACAAATCTTCTGACCAAGTTTCATAAAGATCGAACAAGAAATGTTGCCTCTAAGAGTGTTTACAAGGTTTCTCTATAGCCAAATAAGGAAAACTGCCCCGCCCCCTGGCGGCCATGTTTTTCAACAGACCGGAACCACTTTTGAACTCAACCATCACATCATTAAGACAAACATTTTGACAAAGTTACATGAAGATTGGGCATGAAATGTGACTTCTACAGTGTTTACAAGGTTTTTCTTTTTTTTGACCTAGTGACCTAGTTTTTGACCCAGCATGACCCAGTTTCCAACTCGATCGAGATATCATTGGGACAAATCTTCTGACCAAGTTTCATAAAGATCAGACAAGAAATGTGGCCTCTAGAGTGTTTACAAACCAAATGTGGACGACGGACGGACATACGACAGACAAAGACCGATCACAAAAGCCCACCTAAGCAATCAGGTGAGCTAAAAAGCAACTAATTAACAAAAATCTAAACATTTATTTCTTATATTTCAGTCAATAAAAGACACAATGTAAACATACATTGTGGCCAACATTGTGAGCATAGTGAAATCAATACGTAAACTAGAAATGGTGCAGCACAGGCTGACGCGTATCCCCACGCCGCATGTTTGACCCAGGGGCGCCCCAGGATTGGTAATGGGGCCATGCATAGTTGAGATTGACCGTATTGTCATAAGAGAAGTTCAGTATCAATTAGAAGTGAAACGGTGAAGAAATGAAGAAGTTATAGTAAAAGGCAATTTTGGGTGGGTGTTGCCTATGTGGGCAGGGCGCCCCAGGGTTGGTAATGGGGCCATGCATATTTGAGATTGACTGCATTGTCGTAAGAGAAGTTCAGTATCAATTAGAAGTGAATCAGTGTAGAAATGAAGAAATTATAGTAAAAGGCAATTTTGGGTGGGTGTGGTCTATGTGGGCGGGGCGCCCCAGGTTGGTACAGTACACTCCACGCGTTTTCCCCAATTTCCCCCATACTCCGC
>NC_068363.1:81297843-81327724 GCF_020536995.1 Dreissena polymorpha | reverse complement strand
TACATTGACAAATATGCAAGAAACGGTCGGCTTTCCAAGCAGCCAAACAAGTGCCTTACATTGACAAATATGCAAGAACGGTCGGCTTCCCAAGCAGCCAAACAAGTGCCTTTTCAAATTGACAAATTGCAAAAGAACGGTCGGCTTCCCAAGCAGCCAAACAAGTGCCTTACATTGACAAATATGCAAGAACGGTCGGCTTCCAAGCAGCCAAACAAGTGCCTTACATTGACAAATATGCAAGAACGGTCGGCGTTTCTGAAAGCAGCCCAAGCAAGTGCCTTACATTGACAAATATGCAAGAACGGTCGGCAATAGCTTTCGATATTTCAATATAAGAACTCTGCTCTGCGATCAAATAGACTAAAGCCATACAGCGGTTTCTCAAGATTCCTGAGCTCATCAGAGGTCCAACTCGGTCAGATGCTATGTCGGTGAAGCAAACAAGTGCTTTTTATGTAATTTACCGTACTTACCCAGCCTGGTGATGACACTTGAGCAGGAGGCACAAGCGACCTAAAACGGCCCGAGGGCTTGCTGAGTTAGGTTACCCAGTACCGCGTCATCGCCATCACAAACACCTGATGATGGCCATTCTGCCTATCATGGTCGCCTCTCCAAACAGCTTCAGACCAATTCTGTGATTCAGTGCTGTGAAGCCGCACATCACAAGCACGGTGTGATACTCTGCAATATTTACTGGTGGTTGAAGGTGTGTTTGTTCACAAACTCCTCCATATTTGTTCAAGATCTGAAGGTGACAGTTTTCTGAATGGCAAGTCCCTTCCGAGTCTGAATGCAAGAAGGTGTGTGAGATTTTCAAATGATTTAGCAGTGAGAATATTGTTTACGAGTGAGAATGTTCAGACCGAGGTTTGTTTTTCTCCAGAGCTGCGATATTATCGCCAGCAGCAATAAGCCTTGCAGCAGTTGACAGAGGAGTATTGCTCTTTGCCTGTGTAGCCCAACATAGAAGAACGCTTCGCTGCACTGTAATCATTGAGGCAATGGCCGTTATTCTTTTGCACGTCAACATTTTTTTAAAACGCTGACCCCCATCGCAAAGTATAGACTTCAAGAATCGAACAAGCTGACGATGTACGTGTTCTTCTAAGTGTCGTGTGGTAATTCGCATGACAAGTGTTCAATGTGAACGAGGTTCAGCAACCAAGAACCGTGTTAAGTCAAGATTTCGGTCATCTTAAAATCGAAAACCTTAGATAACCTAATGAGAATCAGTGAGAATGGACCGCTTCCGTAAGGCCCTGAGCAAGTCATAGCCCTGAAATTAAAAAACTGTATGCCTAAGAGTGATACATTGGTGGTGAAGTTGAATTGTGTGATGTGATTAGTTTGTTCTTTATTGATATTTCTTGATAGTATTTGTTAGTGTGGGTATGTGCGTGTGCGTGTGTGTGTGCCGTGTGTGTGTGTGTGTGGTGTGTGTGTGTGTGTTGTGTGTGTTGTGTGTGTGTGTGTGTGTGTGTGTGTGTGTGTGTGTGTGCGTGCGTGCGTGTGTGGTGTGTGTGTGTGTGTGTGCGTGCGTGCGTGCGTGCGTGAGCGCGCGCGATTGCGTGCTTGCGTTGCTGCGTGCGTGCGTGCGTGCGTGCGTTCGTGCGTGCGTGCGTGCGTGCGTGCGTGCGTGCGTGCGTGCGTGTGTGTGTGTGTGTGTGTGTGTGTGTGTGTGTGTGTGTGTGTTGTGTGTGTGTGTGTGTGTGTGTGTGCGTGTGTGTGTGTGTGTGTGTGTTAGTGTGTGTGTGCATGTGCGTGTGTGTGTGTGTGTCAGTACCAACATTAAATTAGTTGCAGCAACTTGTTTATATGAATGAGCCTCGTTCTGGCAGAACTGGCCCTTAATCGTGTGCGTAAAGTGTGCAGTCCGTACAGGCTAATGAGGTACGTCACTTTAAGCCTAAACTGGATTTTGGTTAGAAGAGACTTTTCTGTGTATCAACAATATCATAAAAGCAGAAAGAGTTGTCCCTGATAATCATGTGCGAACTGCATAGGCTAGTATGGGACAACACTATACGCGAATGTATTAAGCCCGGTTTACCGAGAAGACGAGACACGTACCTTGAGCATGTTTAGGACTTCTATCTGTTGTTACGGTGATGTCTAACTTTGCCACTTCTAAGGCTCCGTCCGCGGTAGGCGACCCCTCGTCTATAAATATTCCTTGCGAACCCAGGATATATACGAAAATAAGCTCTGTATATCAATATGCCTTTCGATAATAGGTATTATATTAACAAAAGCCCTGTCTATAAACAAGCCTTCCGAAAATAGGATATATACGAACATACGCCTCGTCTATAAATATGCAATCCGTACTTCGTTGCAAAACTCAGGACACATGCGAATAAAAGTCTTTTGTGGCAAAACTTTGGATACATGCGATCAAAAACCCTTAGTGACCAAACCAAGGCTATGTGCGAACATAATTCCTTCATGACCAAACCTATGATATATGAGAACATAAGCTCTTCATGCCCAACCATAGGATATATGCGAACATAAGCCCCTCGTGGACAAACCTACGATGTACGCGAGCATAACCCTTTCGTGGCCAAACCTAGGATATATGCGAACATAAGCCATTGGTGCCCAAACCTAGAATGTATGTAATCATAAGCCATTCGTGTCAAAACCTGTGAAATATGCAAACATAACCCATTCGTGGCCAAACCTAGGATGTATGCAAAACATAAGCCATTCGTTCCAAAACCTGGGATATATGCGAACATAACCACTTCGTGGCCAAACCTAGGATGTATGCAAAACATTAGCCATTCGTGCCAAAACCTGGGATATATGCGAACATAACCACTTCGTGGCAAACCAAGGATGTATGCAAACATAAGCCATTCGTCATCATCATCATCATCATCATCATCATCATCATCATCATCATCATCATCATCATCATCATGATTATGTTTGTTAAAACTTGCACTTCAAGTTGGACTAAGAATAACACAACATTAGTAGATGTTTGTTTGTGGTTTCTTGGAAAAATATCAATGATATAATAACAATAAATAACTGTTTCAAACAGTGAACAATAACGGTGTGAAAAATCGATAATGATAAATGAGGTCTTTTTTTAACTACATAACGTCATTATGCAACATGTTTTTTAGTTCAACTTCGTCAGAAAATTTGTTGTTTTTGGTAGATACATTTTATCTTGGAAATAACGCCACTCCTGAAAACGAAACTTTAACTGATCAATCGCGATATATAAATAACATTTATTATTTTAAATATTTTTATTTACGTTGGTCAGCATTGTGGCATAAAAGAAAGTATTCTGCACAATTTGATTTTGTTTCAAACACGTTTTTACTTCGGCATTAAGGATATCGTATGTTGGATGCATACCTTCCCACGCAACAGGGTCCAGAAAGTCACGATGTCCAAAACCTAAAAATATATCGTTACTCCTCTATATAACCCGCGTCATAAGAATATAGGTATTGTGTCATATGCGGCCAGACCAGCCTACGCAAATTAAACTCGGAACCTTGCGTGAGTCTATATAGGACATGGAAGATCCAGACCAGACTTCACCATTTCTCATATGTAATAATACCTATTTTCGTATCATACAGCAGGAAAATAGTAATTTTCAATGTATACGATATTATTCCGGTGCAATATAATATATCATTTTACTTTTGAAAACTGGAGTAAATGAAAGTTGTAACAATATTAAGCGTCATAATCAATTTAATGTTTACAGTTTTTTTCGAAACTCTATGCATAGCTTATACACCATACAGTCATGTTTCCACATAATTTTGTATGTCCTCTCTTCTTACTGTTGGATATTTTTAAACATTTATTTGGAAGTTTGGATGATTTTCTTTAGTTCAATTCTGTACGTATTTAAGTAAACAATGGGATTAAATTGCTACCAAACTTCTTTTTATGTTAGTTTTAGTGTTTAACAAGACACGCACATAACATGATCTCCTTGTTGACGATTTGATTAGTACGAAATCTCTTAGCATATAAACATTGTGAGACAAATTAAAGGTAAACAGTGTAAGCCTCGTTTTGGAAAATATTTGCTCAATGCTTTAGCGTTAAATTCATAGCGAAAATTCAGTTTACGCGGAAAAAATGGTCCCTGATTTGCCGGTGTGGACTGCACAGACTAATCAGGGACGACACTTTGCACACATGACGGCGATTAAACACTCACTGCTACTTCCAGAGCGACCCTGAGGTACTTCCATATATTATAAAACTGAATGCAGTCGTATCCGCGCACGTTGCAGTTTGGGAAACCATCCTCTGAGAGCGGGGTACCATACATAAGGGAGGGCACAGTGTAGTTGTTGAGTTTTGTTCCGTGGACAAGCTGGCTGTAAGGTTCCATGAAGGCGCTGGCCTTAAAATGCATTCGTGTATAGTAAAGTGAATTGCGTTCTTGGATCAATTCATGTTGGTAAAGTGAATTGCGTTCTTGGTTCAATGCATGTTGGTAAAGTGAATTGCGTTCTTGGTTCAATGCATGTTGGTAAAGTGAATTGCGTTCTTGGTTCAATGCATGTTGGTAAAGTGAATTGCGTTCTTGGTTCAATGCATGTTGGTAAAGTGAATTGCGTTCTTGGTTCAATGCATGTTGGTAAAGTGAATTGCGTTCTTGGTTCAATGCATGTTGGTAAAGTGAATTGCGTTCTTGGTTCAATGCATGTTGGTAAAGTGAATTGCGTTCTTGGTTCAATGCATGTTGGTAAAGTGAATTGCGTTCTTGGTTCAATGCATGTTGGTAAAGTGAATTGCGTTCTTGGTTCAATGCATGTTGGTAAGTGAATTGCGTTCTTGGTTCAATGCATGTTGGTAAAGTGAATTGCGTTCTTGGTTCAATGCATGTTGGTAAAGTGAATTGCGTTCTTGGTTCAATGCATGTTGGTAAAGTGAATTGCGTTCTTGGTTCAATGCATGTTGGTAAAGTGAATTGCGTTTTTGGTTAAATGCATGTTGGTAAAGTGAATTGCGTTCTTGGTTCAATGCATTCATGTATAGTAAAGTGAATTGCGTTCTTGGTTCAATGCATTCGTGTATAGTAAAGTGAATTGCGTTCTTGGTTCAATGCATGTTGGTAAAGTGAATTGCGTTCTTGGTTCAATGCATGTTGGTAAAGTGAATTGCGTTCTTTGTTCAATGCGTGTTGGTAAAGTGAATTGCGTTCTTGGTTCAATGCATGTTGGTAAAGTGAATTGCGTTCTTGGTTCAATGCATGTTGGTAAAGTGAATTGCGTTCTTGGTTCAATGCATGTTGGTAAAGTGAATTGCGTTCTTGGTTCAATGCATGTTGGTAAAGTGAATTGCGTTCTTGGTTCAATGCATGTTGTAAAGTGAATTGCGTTCTTGGTTCAATGCATGTTGGTAAAGTGAATTGCGTTCTTGGTTCAATGCATGTTGGTAAAGTGAATTGCGTTCTTGGTTCAATGCATGTTGGTAAAGTGAATTGCGTTCTTGGTTCAATGCATGTTGGTAAAGTGAATTGCGTTCTTGGTTCAATGCATGTTGGTAAAGTGAATTGCGTTCTTGGTTCAATGCATGTTGGTAAAGTGAATTGCATTCTTGGTTCAATGCATGTTGGTAAAGTGAATTGCGTTCTTGGTTCAATGCATGTTGGTAAAGTGAATTGCGTTTTTGGTTAAATGCATGTTGGTAAAGTGAATTGCGTTCTTGGTTCAATGCATTCATGTATAGTAAAGTGAATTGCGTTTCTTGGTTAAATGCATTCGTGTATAGTAAAGTGAATTGCGTTCTTGGTTCAATGCATGTTGGTAAAGTGAATTGCGTTCTTGGTTCAATGCATGTTGGTAAAGTGAATTGCGTTCTTTGTTCAATGCGTGTTGGTAAAGTGAATTGCGTTCTTGGTTCAATGCATGTTGGTGAAGTAATTGCGTTCTTGGTTCAATGCATGTTGGTAAAGTGAATTGCGTCTTGGTTCAATGCATGTTGGTAAAGTGAATTGCGTTCTTGGTTCAATGCATGTTGGTAAAGCGAATTGCGTTCTTGGTTCAATGCATGTTGGTAAAGTGAATTGCGTTCTTGGTTCAATGCATGTTGGTAAAGTGAATTGCGTTCTTGGTTCAATGCATGTTGGTAAAGTGAATTGCGTTCTTGGTTCAATGCATGTTGGTAAAGTGAATTGCGTTTTTGGTTAAATGCATGTTGGTAAAGTGAATTGCGTTCTTGGTTCATGCATTCATGTATAATAAAGTGAATTGTGTTCTTGGTTCAATGCATTCGTGTATAGTAAAGTGAATTGCGTTCTTGGTTCAATGCATGTAGGTAAAGTGAATTGCGTTCTTGGTTCAATGCATGTTGGTAAAGTGAATTGCGTTCTTTGTTCAATGCGTGTTGGTAAAGTGAATGGCGTTCTTGGTCCAATGCATGTTGGTAAAGTGAATTGCGTTCTTGGTTCAATGCATGTTGGTAAAGTGAATCGCGTTCTTGGTTCAATGCATGTTGGTAAAGTGAATTGCGTTCTTGGTTCAATGCATTCATGTATAATAAAGTGAATTGCGTTCTTGGTTCAATGCATTCGTGTATAGTAAAGTGAATTGCGTTCTTGGTTCAATGCATGTTGGTAAGTGAATTGCGTTCTTGGTTCAATGCATGTTGGTAAAGTGAATGGCGTTCTTTGTTCAATGCGTGTTGGTAAAGTGAATGGCGTTCTTGGTCCAATGCATGTTGGTAAAGTGAATTGCGTTCTTGGTTCAATGCATGTTGGTAAAGTGAATCGCGTTCTTGGTTCAATGCATGTTGGTAAAGTGAATTGCGTTCTTGGTTCAATGCATTCATGTATAATAAAGTGAATTGCGTTCTTGGTTCAATGCATTCGTGTATAGTAAAGTGAATTGCGTTCTTGGTTCAATGCATGTTGGTAAAGTGAATTGCGTTCTTGGTTCAATGCATGTTGGTAAAGTGAATTGCGTTCTTTGTTCAATGCGTGTTGGTAAAGTGAATGGCGTTCTTGGTCCAATGCATGTTGGTAAAGTGAATTGCGTTCTTGGTTCAATGCATGTTGGTAAAGTGAATCGCGTTCTTGGTTCAATGCATGTTGGTAAAGTGAATCGCGTTCTTGGTTCAATGCATGTTGGTAAAGTGAATTGCGTTCTTGGTTCAATGCATGTTGGTAAAGTGAATTGCGTTCTTGGTTCAATGCATGTTGGTAAAGTGAATTGCGTTCTTGGTTCAATGCATGTTAGTAAAGTGAATTGCGTTCTTGGTTCAATGCATGTTGGTAAAGTGAATTGCGTTCTTGGTTCAATGCATGTTGGTAAAGTGAATTGCGTTCTTGGTTCAATGCATGTTGGTAAAGTGAATTGCGTTCTTGGTTCAATGCATGTTGGTAAAGTGTGGTCCCAGATAAGCAGTTGCAGTCCACATAGGCTTATCAGAGACTGCACTCTCCATCGAAGTTGGAAAGTACCGCCTTTGTGCAGACTGCACAGGCTAATCTGGGACGACACTTTATGCACATGCATGAAGCCCGATTTTCACAGAGCGTGACCCATATATTTATCGTTGAATTTTACATTAAAATATTCGATATACAGAAACAAAACACAAAGCAGGCTTGATCTTCTTTTTTCATAACATGTTGTTAATCTATCTGTTGGAATTGGAATTATAAGAAGAATACGATGGATGGTTAAGAGTGTATATCCCTTATCGTAATGTTCAAAGTATGTTGGATTGCCATTGAGTGTTTAATCTTTATAAACGTTTTACTGAAAGGGATTAGCCCACCAATTCAATAAATCAAAAATAAAGAAAGTCAAACAAATCACTCCCAACTACAAGTCTCGTGTCATTAATTTATAACATCTTCGGACGATTCTCGCATAACGGCCATCAGCAGCTAGTCAAACATATCTAGATAAACGGCACTATCAATTTCACTGTTTATTTATTTATAAAAAAACATCGACGCTTTTTCATATATTTTGATTAACTTTTATCAACATTACATACAAATGTAATGCCGAAATCCTTACCCATATAGTAATTAATAAATCTAACACTAACTAGAAACTTTCCTATTTCTTAAACGTTCAATCATAATTCCTGACACAAATTGCGGATGATTTAATATTATATTTAATGGACACTTTTCATTTGTATTATTGTCAATGTTATGTATTAATTTCATCACATGTTTAGTAATGCTTAAATAAAAACGTCAACGGAAATCTTATTTCTACAACCTCCATGTCTTACATTATACACACGTATTGCAATAGTGCACTTTAACCTTAAAAGGAAATGTAGGTATTTCTGTAACTTTCAACGCGCTATTGACAATTCCTAACATGAAGGTTCATGATGTAAAAAACCTTGACTTGAAGCTTTTGAATTTCTAAAAACTAATAATTGGCTCTTACTTGAAATGGAAACTTCTGCATTTCTAACATTTTCAATGCGGTGTCAAATACGGCAGAGTGGCAGGCTAGCCTCGTAAGGTCCCAACGTGGAATACCGACAGTCTTGTTGGCCAGCTACTTCTGCAGCTGTTGACCGACATAATTTGAGCCTCGCTCTGCGCAAACTGGGCTTAGTGCAGTCCGCACAGGCTAATCAGCGACGACACTTTACGATGTTATTGTATTTTTCGTGAAAAGGGAGTAACTTCTAAAAGAAAAGCCGGTCTATGCCGGATAATGTCGTCTCTGATAAATCTGTGTGGACGGAATATGCTAATCTGAGATGATACTTTACGCACATGCATTAAACCCCGATTTCCCAAAGCGGGGCTATTTTTTATACTATAAGTTTGAAAATGAACGCATTTGTAAATGTGGTCGTTCTTCTATCGCAGAGCATATATGTTGTTAATACATTTACGAGAAAGTGACAATGCGGACAGAAAATATTAAAAAAATATAACAAAATCATTAGCATGCGCGTTGAATTCCCTATGCGGATCATACTGGTGTTTATGACGTATTGGTCATTAATAAAATAAGCTAAAATGTTTTTGCCTACATATAGCGGACAGGGAAGCTACAGACCAGCCTACGCAACTTACTCTAATAAAACCACGGAACCTTGCGTGAGTCTAGAGCGGATAGGGAAGCTCCAGACCAGCCTACGTAAATTACCATAATAAAACCATGGAACCTTGCGTGATTCTAGAGCGGAAAGGGAATTTTCCAGACCAGCACACGCAAATTACCCTAATGATAAAACCACGGAACCTTGCGTGGGTCTATAGCGGACAGGGAAGCTCCAGACCAGACCAGCATACGTAAATTACCCTAATAAAAGCACGGAACATTGCGTGAGTCTATAACGGACAGGGAAGCTCCAGACAAGCCTACGTTAATTACGCTCATAAAACCACGTAACCTTTCGTGAGTCTATAGCGGCCAGGGAAGATCCAGACCAGCCTTCGTTAATTACCCTTATAAAACCACGGAACCGTGCGTGTGTCTATAGCTGACAGGGAAGCTCCAGACCAGCCTATGAAAAAATATAACAAACAACATTAGCATGCGCGTTGAATTCCCTATGCGGATCATACTGGTGTTTATGACGTATTGGTCATTAATAAAATAAGCTAAAATGTTTTGGCCTACATACATTCCATTAATACATGATAAGTAATGAAATATTTGACCAATTCAAATACATGTTGATGTTTAAATCGCATTTAGAAACGTTTTGTGTTAGCAATTACAAAATAAATCAATATGTGTAAACTGAATTACCAAAAAATAAACATTTATTTCACACCATGATTCTTTGTATCCTTTATGGAACCTTACAAAATTAAGTTAATCGAAATACACGTTCAGATCCTCCCAAACAGCGTCCAATAGAGGATAACCACAGTCTATCCCGATCACAAAGAACCCGTGCTTTTCCACTTTCGACAGCACGATGCTATATGCTTCAGCAGGCACTTACACACAGTTCAGAGCTCCAGATAAAAGGCGTATCTGCGTATTTACGCATTGAAAAAATAAAAAAAACGCATTAAAAATCGGCCCAATACGTAACAAAACGCTTTACAAATCTTGGTACGTATTTTAAATCGATTAAAGTGCGTAACCGGTTTAACCAATAATCCAGTTAAAGTTTATACATCAGTTAACCTTTGAATCAAGAGTAAGTCAATAAAAATAAGCTTGTAATACAAATGGCGGCCCATCATGTTTGTGGATCAAAAACGGACGTTTTAAGCAACTTGCGGAAATATTTTTTAAAGAAAGTCTGTTCATATCGTCATTTTAAATATGTTCTGTTTAAATTTAATAGTATAAATAACAAATAATAATACTATCTCTAGATTAAACACGCCTTTTACTTTTCCGTTTTCTATGGAAATGGAAAATACCCCTAAATATTCCTAACCCTTTATGGCTGAAACAAAGGAGTAAAATACGCATTGACAATAATATCAGGGGGTGAAATACCCTTTAGACTAAATCCTTATCTGGAGCTCTGTACACACTCAGACCTCCAATGAAATATATCAATGGGGATTCCCCTGGTCCGACTGGGAAGTACAATATAATACAAAGTACAAATGGCGACTTGTTTTTTTTTGTTGTCAGGATGCGGAAATGGTCTATTAAACTAGGCACATCGGAAACGCTGAAAACTGTGCTGTAAAAATCAAAAAGCACGAGGAAATTTATCGAACTTAGCAATTAAATAGTAAAACAAAATGATATCCCATTTGTTAGAGATAGACGCATTTGAAACTGTACTTATATATGTTATGCACTTGGTTTAATTCTAATTAAAAGTGTCCGCTTCTAATTTTAAATGATTTGTATAAATTACCGACTATAAATGCAATATATAGGGGCAATTCATTTTACAGGTTATGAAATAAATTAAATGAACAGTGTTCTGGTAAATATGCAAATGGGTTAATAACGTACATACAAGTTTGACTCGTACAATGCTTTAACATGTGAACTTACCTTTGACATGTTTAGGACTGGCGTCAGTAGTGACTTCAATGGTAAGCTTTGCTGATTACAATTTTCCATCATCATAAGTGATACCGCTGTCAACGTAAATGACACCACCTTCAAACAACAAAAAAATAACATTCATTTTAAATATGGTGATTAAATGACGTCTGTAGTTCATATAAAAACACGCAGATGCGATATGGTTTTTTATATTGTATTTTTAAATAGCGTTTAATACTTTACAAATATACGATTGAATATGCCCCGTCACTGCGAACACGTATATGCATGTTTTAAAAGTGTGCAATATGCGAACACATTCAGAATGTTTAGCAATCTCAAGATTAACGCACGTAAGTCTTGCGTTGGAAATTAACAAGCGTGTGTCAATCTTGAAGTTCACGCGCAACAACCGCACTATGACTAAACGTACATTTTCATTATCTGGATGCTCTTGTCTTGCGAACACAAACTCGTGGAAATGCTTTGCAGTCTGCGTCAGACGAAGTTGATTTGATTGTGAACAAGGTTAAACCGAAGCTGCTTATAATTAACAAATACGTAATTTAAACCTGAAGCCATGACTGGCGGTTCATGCATATCTAAGTACAATGGCGTTGTTTATACAGCATGACTATTTACACGTTAAGAATAGCACTGCAATACAAAACCAACGCACATTACACAGTTTTCCCAATATGCGAACCTAGTTGCTTTCATTCAGTATAACTCGTAAACATACTTGTCCAATGTATATTCCTAAAAATTAGGCACTCGCTTTAATACGATGTGTATAAAATAGTGTCTTCATATGCGTCATTAATGGATTTAGGATTTATTTCCAAATACATCGGGGCAGAAATGCCCATGAGTACACAGAAGTATACAAAAGATGTTTTACACACATCAATGTCAAGGTCATAATAAAACATGCATATTATAACACAATGTTATGAAGCACAATATATTCTCTTTAACATATACACAATCAACTGAACAAATGAAATGTTTTACAATTCGATTATATATCATTTGTAATATAATACGTTAGACAGAATAATAAATGTACTGAGGAAAATATTGTATCATGTTATGTGTTAGGTGAGCATGTGAGAGGTATGCACTATGAAACTGCTTAAATTATTCATAATATGTATGGTATGTATTTCTCAATTTGAAAGCTTTCTTAACAAAAATTGACAGGTTTCTATTTATTTTACTATTATTGCACTGAAGAAGTTCGATAAATTTCGGTACGTTTGGTCTTACATAGTAATATTTATTAATGTATTTTTTTCGTAATTCAGTGTAAAGTAGGCATTCAAATAAAAATGGAATTCGTCCTCTAACTTATGGCATAAACAACATGTTCGATCTTCGCGTGGGGTAAGTATTGGTATTTTCCATCTACCGGCTTCTATTTCTAAATTATGTGCAGACTTTCTTAATCTTGATAATGCAATCCTACAACTGTGTATATTAGCCTGGTATAAATATGGTTGTAATTTAAAAGTATAATACATAGTATATGAGCTGACTCGTTTAATTAATTTGTCCCATTTTGTAAAAATACATATCTGATTCTTTCTTTAAATTAGAGGAGAAACATATGTATGTCATATATACTTAATGTGTTTATACTTTTCTATTGTTTTGTGCAAAGAGCGATATCCCGTGTTCCAAGTGCCCTAAGTGACTGTTCTTCGTATTTTGTCTAAGTGTCTTCGTTGTGGCAACATGTATATGATACATGCCATGTTTGAAAAATTTAAAGGAGTATACTATGAATGTATAATATAATAGATTTTATATTATAGATATATATAAAAATAGTTTAAGTTTGCAAAATTGAGGTTTTGTATTATTTTTACAACTTAGCAAAATAAGGCGAAGTACTACATGGGAGTTTAATTGTTTGCGTCTCTAAAAATTGAATGTACGTTAGTTCACCATACGACCAATGAAAAGACCGTTTTTGCCATAGAACTATTTAATATAGAATATTCAGGACTATAATATATTTTACGAGCTTGAGTTCTGTAATACAGACATGTAACTCGGCGCAAATATTGAGTAATCTTTTCAGTAGATTATTTACTTCATTTTGTGGAATAATAATGATGTATAATCGTAAGCATTAAAGGGACCGTCAGCCGCGATTGACGAAAAAAGAAAAGTTCTAAAATACCGCATTTTTTACATTTATTAGTTTATATTCATTTAAGTCACTATCACGCTCACGAATACATACGGCTACTGTATTATGCAATATAAAAACATTCGACAACAAGTAGTACCATACGATGGTTAATTACAATAGGAAGACCCTAAAAACAAGTAACATTGATGTAAAAACATTATATTACAAGCATTCGGCAAGTTTTAAGCATCTAAATATCTAAATATCGTTCCACGATGTAATCTACTTTCGCTTTTGAATCAGGATCGGATTCATTCGGGTTGCGTTCATTTGCATAATTTATACAAGCCATTTTCGCATTCGCTAAGTTCCAGTTACCCAGAATTCATTTTGATTTCGCAGAATGATTATTCATGAGAGCAACGTCATGCTTCCGACGCTTACCGTATCCAATCTCGTGTTCGCCCGTAAATGTTCGGATATTTCACGGGAGATATAAATGGAATTATTTGTGGCCACAAAAAAATAAAAACGAGCATTTTGTATCTCGTTAAATCAATTCTACCAGACAACATCTAACGTTGAAATTTTGCATTTTGCTAAAAGGAACATTGATTTTTTTATGGGTTAGCTTTATTTAACGAAATATTCGATATTTTTGAGCGTGATTGTTACTTTATAATATCACGACTGGTATATTTTATTACTTGAATTTTTGTTTAAGTTTTCATATTTTCATTATATTCGGTAATAAATTTAACGCGATACAGGGACCAGGTAACTACCAGTAAACTTTAAATAACGCAAGTAGATTGATCGTCATCGCCACGTGGTAAAACCAGGAATGCAAATTGTACATGCGTAGTGAATTGTATATATTTTATATATAAAATGATCAATCTGCTTGCGTTATTTACAGTGTGTATATCGTTATGTCACCTATTGTCGCGATGTACTTTCGAGTTCACATCTCGAAATTTTATTACCGAATATACCGAAAATATTTACTTTTTTTCAAGTAATGTAATATTCCAATCGTGATATTGGAATCAATATAAACTAATAATTGTAAAAAATACGTTATTTTAGAACTTTTCTTTTTTCGTCAATCGCGGTGTACGGTCCCTTTAAAATACATAATTTCTGAACAGTTAGGGTCTTCACTCAGTAGAAGTAATTGGTACTTGAGAATCTCTCTCAATCGTTTTTGACATTTTTCACAAGAGGTTTCCGTTTTATACTCAGAAACATTCTCATTAAATGCAATGCAGTTCACGCTAGAGACACATGCAGGGCAGTCAGTTTTCAATAGCGTTTAAAATAAGAGTACAGGAATAGAAGCATGTCTCTTCTTGTTTATTTTCTTGGATCGTTTGTTTTGCTTTTCCAAGGCGGACAATGTGAATTAACATGGTACAAGATGCTCTCTGCACGACTGGACGATATCGTGTTTGATATGAAGTCAAAAGATAATTCAATAACAACACAGGTTCAGGAACTCAAGACTATGGTGACTGCGACAAATCAGCAGTTGGCCTCTTTTGAAAAGAGGCTCAGTGCGGTGGCTGAATGCAATGCAAAGTTGGTCGCTGTCGAGGAGAGATTCGCTAATATAGACAACCGTTTGAAAGATGTTGCAGCGGCGGAGGCAGGGCGACGGACGCATCTGTTGAGACGAGGTCTTGAGCAGGAAAAGGCGGCAACGATGACAAGATTTGATTGTCTCCAGAAGAAACAAGAGAAAATCCTTTTGCGGATGGATGATATAGAAAAGTTTCAAGGTGCAATAATGACCCGGGCAGATGATATGGATACTCGATTGAACGAAACGCGAATTCAGATATCTAATGTAGAAAATGAATTGTATGTTACTGTTTATAACACAAGTAACTTATTTGAAAGTATTGGCACTCTGGAAAATATGCAGGTAGCGATGAAAGGGACTGAAGAAAAAAGCAGTGCGTTGGTAGCAGCGATGGAACAGAAAGTCAAATCTACGCAGCACAACGTTCAGAAACTCCAGTCGCAGGTTCAAACCCTCATTGATACGCAAGGGAGTCTTCAGTCTAAGACAAGGACTATCGAAGCAAAGGTCGATACGACACGCGCGGATATATCTCGGCTGACTGAAGACAAAACGAGAGCGCTGATAGCGGTCATTGAAGAGCAAGTTAAATCAACGCAGAAAAACTTTCACACACTCCAGTCTCAGGTTCAATCCCTTGTGGGAACGCAAGCGGATCTTAAATCCAAGACAATGAGTATTGAAGCACAGGTCGATACGACACGCGCGGATATATCTCGGCTGACTGAAGACAAAACGAGAGCGCTGATAGCGGTCATTGAAGAGCAAGTTAAGTCAACGCAGAACAACTTTCACACACTCCAGTCTCAAGTTCAAACCCTTGTGGGAATTCAAGCGGATCTTCAGTCTAAGACAGGGACTATCGAAGCACAGGTTGATACGACACGCGATGTTATATCTCGGCTTCAGCGTATCGTACCAGGTTATTTATACATTGTGTTCGCTTATTGTATCTGTTTGTTTAAGACAATTAACACTAAACATGTTCTTGCATTACCCTGGGATTTCACTTAAGTATCATAACTAAACCAAAATTTAAACAATTCCAAAGAAAATGTGGAAATCATTCGTTGTAAAGCACTTAGTTGTGAAATAATGCTTTATAGATATTCGATTAACCTAAACACACTTCATATGAAACCGCAAAGCGCAGGTAAAACTGCCCTGATGGTACAGTCCAAAATGAATTATGATATGATTCGAAGTCTTTAAAAGTTAAAAACCAATTCCAAATAATATTGGTAATACTAAGGTGATTACTATTTGATAAAGTATTGTGGTCATAGGCAAACCTGCTCATTGTCAAATATGCTAGTGTATTGATTTAGCAATATAAACACAATGACACATAAGAAAGTCTGTGACGGGCTAATATTGCGAATTGTTGTATGGTCATTCATGTGTTAAATTTGTTTTAGGCAATTGAATTACAGTGGAATCTGAGTATGCTCTTCTGTTTCGTTCGATCATGTTACTAATGTTCAGGCAACTTAGCATCAAAGATATTTTACCAATCGACCATGATATATTACAATGGGTTTTCATTTTTTTATTTTTCAAATAATTAAACTGGGTTTTCACATATTTGGACCGGATTGTGTGAACTTTATCTGCAATCGATCTTGACTATTCCGATGATAAAAGTCCAATTTATTAATTCAGAAATATTCAGCAAGTTGCAAATATATTTTGAATATCAATAATTTATATAAAATATTATGTTCGCAATGACAAAATATATCCGGATTCTGAATTTTGTATTTCTTCGATTGTTATCCCCACGCTTTTTGAAAAAAAGGTGGGGATATTGTGGTTATCTCCGCCGTCCGTCCGTCTGTCTGTCCGTCCGTCCTGGCCACTATCTCCTCCTACACTAAAAGCAATAGAACCTTGAAACTTACACACATGGTAGCTATGAGCATATGTGCGACCCTGCACTATTTGGAATTTTGATCTGACCCCTGGGTCAAAAGTTATAGCGGTTGGGGTGGGGCCGCGTCAGAAATTATCACTCATTTTTTTAGGTTATTTTACATTTACTTCTTTATTTCTACACCGATTCACTTCAAATTGATACTGGACCTCTCTTATGACAATACGGTCAATCTCAACCATGCATGGCCCCATTCCCAACCCTGGGGCGCCCCGCCCACATAGGCCACACCCACCAAAAATTTCCATTTACTATAATTTTTTCATTTCTACACGGATTCACTTCAAATTGATACTGAACTTTTGTTATGACATAAGGGTCAATCTCAACTATGCATGGCCCCAATCCCAACCCTGGGGCGCCCGCCCACATAGGCCACACCCACCAAAAAATTCCATTTACTATATTTTTTTCATTTCTACACGGATTCACTTCAAATTGATACTGAACTTCTCTTATGACATTAGGGTCAATCTCAACTATGCATGGCCCCATAACCAACCCTGGGGCCCCGCCCACATAGACCACACCCACCCAAAATTGCCTTTACTATAATTTCTTCATTTCTACACCGATTCACTTCAAATTGATATTGAACTTCTCTTATGACAATACAGTCAATCTCAACTATGCATGGCCCCATTACCAACCCTGGGGCGCCCCGCCCACATAGACCACACCCACCCAAAATTGCCTTTTACTATAATTTCTTCATTTCTACACTGATTCACTTCAAATTGATACTGAACCTCTCTTATGACAATACGGTCAATCTCAACTATGCATGGCCCCATTACCAACCCTGGGGCCCCGCCCACATAGACCACACCCGCCCAAAATTGCCTTTTACTATAATTTCTTCATTTCTACACCGATTCACTTCAAATTGATACCTAACTTCTCTTATGACAATACGGTCAATCTCAACTATGCATGGCACAATTACCAACCCTGGGGCGCCCTGCCCACATATGTCACACCCACCCAAAATTGCCTTTTACTATAACTTCTTCATTTCTACACCAATTCACTTCTAATTGATGATGAACTTCTCTTATGACAATACGGTCAATCTCAGCTATGCATGGCCCCATTACCAACCCTGGGGCACACCTAGGTCAAACATTCGGCGTGGGGATACGCGTCGGCCTCTGCCGCGCCATTTCTAGTTTCTAATGTTTTATTGTATTAGGTGTTCATGATCAACAAATTATATTTCATCCAATATTAACTAGTTTTTAATATAATTTACTGTTTAAAGTGGACGGACAATGGGGTACATGGACTTCTTGGTCTCTTTGCACACATCACTGTAACCAGACACGGACTCGAGCTTGCAACAATCCAGCACCGCTACATTTCGGGAGTGATTGCCCCGGTCTTACAACACAAACGCAAGAATGTAACACATATCTATGCGGAGGTAATGTTTTTACAAGTTTTATCATATTTTGTATTAATCACTGAACTAATGAACATATATTCATTTTATATGACAAAAATTGCTATGGTTAATTCAATGGCCAATTTCATAAAGACAGGCTAGTACAAATGAAAGATTGCTATACTTTGGTATTACAATGATATAATATGAACATATTGATAAAATGCTAGTATGCTGTGTAGTGCAACGAACTTTTATATGTTTGTTGATTTTGCTCAGGGAAAGATTGCACCGAGCTTCTGAACAGAGGTGCCCCAAAGCTAAGTGGTGTCTACAACATTACCACCCCTCTCTCTCACACCAAGATACAGGTGATGTGTGACATGGAGACGGATGGAGGAGGCTGGACGGTAGTATCATTGTTATCTAAACTACAATATCACCATTCCATTCCTTGCACACCAAGATACGGGTGTAATGTGACATGGAGACTTATGAAGAAATATCGTGTACTTGAATCACATATCTGTATTTAGTATTGGTTTGATTTATCTTTATATTAACAATAATCACAATGGGAATCAACGCATCTGGCGATTTTTGAAATGTTTGTTTATTTTTGAGACAAAAGTGGAATGTTGGGCCATCTGTGTCCTCAGCTCACATGTGCATATGATAAAACGTACATTCCCTCATTCATAGGACATAAATCAATTGAATCGCTGCTATTGATAATTCTATCAGGCTTACTTTTAGCTTGATGAACACTCAATATTGTATCTTTAAAAAATGTGTTATGTTGTGGTATATTTATAACCATGTTTTCAGAAGAATTGCGATTTATAGTATGCTTTCCGGTGGTTTATAGAGAAATATCAGTGAATTAAACTAATATTTCACTGTTTTAAACAGTAAAAAATAACAGTGAAAATATCGATATTTTTCACTGTTTTACTGTGAAATGACGTCACTTTTTTTAAGAAATAACGTGAAGTCACTTTTTCGACGAAATGACGTCATAAATCCAGCCATATTATCCAGTTAAACTCTTTTACAATGTAAATGAATGGTGAAAAAAAAGCATACGATAAAAAGAAATATGTTGGATTCGATGGAATATCGATTTTAATTCACTCATGATCATGAAAAAATATTGTTTCACTCGTGACTGCGCCACTCGTGAAAATATTACTTTAAATGATCACTCGTGAAATGAAATCGATATTCCATCGATTCCAACAAATACTGTATCCTCTATGGATTCAACACGTCCGGTCCATTAGTTACTCAGTCGTACGTTGGTGTAACGCGTAACTCGAAAAGTATTGCTTCTTTAGTGATGAATGTTTTCCAATCAGCAACAAATGTGCGATCTTTTGCCCGTGCATATTTTAAGTACGTTATTTTGTTTGCATAGGGAAATTATGGACTCTAATAAAAAGGAAATGGTTGGGCTCTTGTCTCTTGCTTAACTCAAAATAAATATTGCCCTTAAAAGTAATAACGCCTATATACAAACATTTAAGCCAGCATGGGAACTGGTTTTCGTTATTAAATTTGTTAGCCTTTGCGAATTGTGTCTATTTAATTTTGGCTGTCTAACAGCTTTAACGCTTTCGTGTGTTAAATACGTTCCGGTATCGGTTGCACTGCATGTATGCGGATTGCTGCATTATCTCATTGAGTTTAAGGTCAACGCACACTATATATAAGAGCTATAGTTTACTTTTCGTTTGGATTAGAACACTGTTTTTCTCTTCCAATACACTATATTTTAAACAAGAGGACATCATTTGAGCACTCTATAAAAACAAGTTTTGTGTATTCTAAATAAAATGTTTCTTAAAAAGTTTACAAAATAATTGAAAATAAAACGACCGTCTATCTACAGTCACTATTTCAAACTGGTTCGCCACAGTTTATAATGTTTAAATGAATGCAAATAATAACTTTTGTCTTTTGGTACCATATGTCTTATCGGACGGAGATAATATACTCAACCTAATTAAATTATACTTAACAACACACGCGTGTTCAGCTTTCTATACCGATTATATTTAGTATTTTCAAAGATGATGTTTCAATTTGTTGAACTTGTACTTGTGATTAAAGCTCTGAAATATAATTTAATAAGAGCTACCGTTTTTGCATGTATTATGCAGACCATTGATCTCATCCTAAAAGAACGATAAAGGTATTTTGTTAAAACGATTTTGAAGACACGTGTTTCAGCTACATAATCAATATTTCTTTAAATATGCAAAACAATAAACAATCATACCTTAAAAATTTGGCTTGACTTCAAAATGGAGCTTTAGAGAATTTATCGAAAATTGATACGACGAACAACGGACAATTACGACAATTACGACGGAACTCCCATACCAAAATCGTTATGCTTTAACCACTTATATATAAGGAAGTATAATAACTTTATTGTTCGATGATTTGCGTTAACATTTATAAATACAAGTTCAACCAGTAACGTCCGGTATAAATTCTGATCGTATCAACAAGTTTGAACTGCTCTTAATTCTAGGTCTTAAATACATTTACGAGATTACAACGCGTGGTTCCTACCAACTCCGTGTAGACATTGTACGTTCGAACGGAAGCAAGGGATACGATGTGTACGGGGGCTTTAGTCTTTCGCCTGGAACGAACTACACACTGAACGTTGGGTCACGTGTACGGTCCGATGGTCGTAAGTGTTTATTGTTTACATAATTCTTGTTTCAACGACATTATCTTACCCATAATTTAACCTACTTAATGTAAAATAATAATTCTTGCAAAACGTCAAGAATTGATACTGCATAGTAATATTGGAATGCCAAACTTTAAATTAAATACTGTGATTTATATTCAAGAAGAAGAATTAAAGCTGGTGTAATTGCTGTATTGACAATACAGGACTGTATTTTGCTATTAACCTAAATGAAACATTTTGAAGAAGTAGCGTGCTTCTCGTTATCGACAATCCGTCTGATAAAGATTTACTTGTGTACCAAGACATTTCAAACTAAGTCAATGTTAGATATAGTTATTCATAGAACACATTTCCGGAGAGACCGAATGCTTACATACGGCAATGATTTCAAAAATCCACCCTTTGGTAGTGGATGTTAAAAAATGAAAAAAAATCGCAAAAAACATGTTTAATTTATAGGCAACAATATTTAAAAAATTGAAGTATTCTGTGAATTAGAAATCAAACATTGTTTCATTTTGCAATAATTATATTCCCTACGCCTCGTCAGATCATATGTTAAAGTTCAAACTCGTACACAACATACCGCTTAATCGACAATGCTCGAGCAACATGGCGCATATATATGTTGCACACATAGTGCCCGTTCTTGTAAACGAATTACGAAACATGTCTGGTCAATCGTAGTGAGATACACAATACAAAGTATATATAAACATATCAATCGGTTTACACATTGCAACCGTTATGTAACAAGATATTTCCTGTAACTTAATTTAAAACAGTACATTGTATATTAGAATAAGACAATTAAATGGTATAATAAGATGTGTAGAGCATTATTAGGTACTATAGTGTTATTGTTTAAATTGGATTATATCCTAAGGAAAACCGACTATTGTTTATAAAAACTATGGTTTCTAAATACAATCAGATTATCTTAACATATATCACACATTATATATATGTTTTTTTTACATTAAGCGCGCTCGATAGCAAATACATGGTTAAACAGATACCTATTTAATTAAATCAACTATATACAATTACGAAACACTAGGCAACAGTTACACATTAGATTCACATAATTATATGTTTGATATATTTACAATTGTGTCGTTTTGTTTTATCTTACAGTTATCAACACATACCGCACATACCGCTCATTTAGTGATGGAGACTCTTCAGGGACACCAGTCGGAAATGCGTTCAGTACGTATGATCATGACGTTGACCGTTGGTCGGGGGGCAACTGTGCAGCAGACTGGAGAGGGGGCTGGTGGTACAATGCCTGCTATGGCTTCATCAATCTGAATGGACTTTACCGACCAAAACTAAAAAGTTCGCAAGCCATGATTTATGACTCTACAGACGGTCTTGCTGCCAGCACCATGATGTTTAAAAGTGTGTCATAACAATGCCTCATATTTCAACTGTGTATATTAATCATTCACACCACCTAATAAACCTTCTCAATACGACCATAACTTGTGCGCACAGATCTTAATGTCACAAACTATACGTTGCAATGTCTCTTAAGCTTGTTTAAAATAAAGACACTATATAGCTGATACTCGTTTGGGTTTCAAGTCATAATGAACTGATTGCAATGGTTATTGTGTTCTGATTTTATATAACCGTTTAGTATTTAAATAGTAAGGCAATAGAAATGCAATGTCCTTAATAGCTTATCAATTTGGTTTGTGATGCTATGAGGTTAATACGTATGTGGATTTCAATGTTATATGAATACATATTGATCAATTGTGAAGTTTGGAACTCCTTAAAACCGGTTTAAACCATCAGTGCTTTTGTATTGAGCATTCCAAGGCGGTGACCCCAGAGTTGTCCATGATATTTGTGCTGTTGTAATGATATGCGTATCTTGTATTGTACATTTATTTTTTATCTCACTGTTTTGCAACTGATTCCTCGCCATATATATACCCCATTGTATAATATAAGATTTCTCTCCTTCCTGTGAAGCTGAAGTTTCATTCTATGTGTATGACACCTGGCAATAAAGTTATTAACACGCTATCATATCAATTTGTGCTGTCTTCAAGGATTCATTATCTCGACATTTATGACACTGATTTAATGACATTTTGTTACAAGAAGAGCAACATTTAACCTTATAAAATATATATTCTCAAATATTCACTACCACAGGGTGGAGTTATGAAATAATTACCGTGTGTTTAGCTTTCGGTTTTTCCGGAAATGTTTCGATATATAATATTGCTATTGATAAGAACATAAGATTACGAGTGTATGTACGTTTGTACCAGGATCTTTTAAATTTTGATAGATACATGTGTAGATCACGAACATCCAGTTTAAACGTAAAGTATCGTACCTGATTAGCCTGTGCATTATGCCCCGTTTTCACAGATCGACACTCATATCGTTAATCTAGCCAATAAATAGCGCCGAAAGAAGTACATGTACTCTAATCGATATTGTATCATGTTTTATTGGAGATAATGCCATAAACACTAAACAAGTAAGATGCTTTGTAAGTAAACAATGGACATAAGAATAAACTGACAAACATGCGTCTGCCATCTTAGTCATTATTATTTAGCCCTACTTTTTAGGCTAGAAATCACTAAGATACAGAGAAGTGCAAACATCGGGGGTCGTATTTCAGAAGCATCTTAACTTAAATTTTATTCTCATATTTAAATTGGAAAAAAATCTTAAGTGTTTCATTTCATATTGCAATAGATTGGCATCAAGATATACATTTAAATAGCATCATTATGTCAATGTTATTTAAGGAATACCCAAAAAAAATGTGTTTTCTTATTTAGTTAAGAAATTCAAAACATTGTAATTTTGACCTAAAGTAAAAGATGTTTATGGAATACCACCCCAGGGTTTATTTTGGTGCAGCTATTCTAGATGGAGTTCTACATAGATTTATTTCGACAATTATATAAAGCGATAACATGCGTTGTCAATAGAATTGCGAATTTCGTTCAATGTAATCGAATGCACACTTTATGTCTAACTTTTTATGTTAAAGATGACAATGCACATGCTTGTTTACATACGCAAGTGAAATAAAGTTTAACACATGTTCTCCACATAAATTATTGAACTGAATATTTTAATTATGTTTGCTGTGACCAGAATCCTATGTCTATTCACAAACAATATGTTTCCGAAAATTATGGTTTTATGTTGAGATTAATATTTCCTGTTAAAATCTGGGTTGGGAGATTATCGCTTGAGTATCGATAGAAATTTTTTAATTTTGAGCGAGTTAATATCAGTTATTTATTGGCCATTGTGCCCCAATTATTTAGTTTTGAAACGTATCGTTAACCGGGAGCGAACATCACGGATCCGAGAAGACACATGACCATTCCTGTTTGCCCTGTTGTTGCATAACATAATTTAGGACACAATACGTGTTTATGTTTACACTAATTGTATTTTAAAAAGTCATTTATGGATTCTTGTTTCATACGAATATTTGTATGCTTATAATCAAAATCGACAGCATGTTACCCTGCTGCAGCTGCTGCTGTAATGACGTCCTGTGTCACGGATGTTAATCACGGGCGCCACCTCTTTTTGAGATGCATTTAAAAATAATCATGTTCCCCCACGTAAGATGTACCGCCAATGGCGACGTTGTCTTGACAACAATAAGAAAAACAGCATCATAATCACAGTATGTCATTTCATATTGCTTATAATAGTAAATTTCGTTTTTGTTTAAGAAAAATGTAATACAACAAATGTTTCGATGACATTTGGGAACAGTCTTTCAAAATATTTTCAATAAGCATCAAGGTCACTAATTTGAACATATTTTTCAGAGAATAGTGTTTCCCTTAATACTTCGGACAAACCATTGACTTTCCAAGGTGTGAATAAAATATCTTAACAATACGTTATTAACAATTACTTTATAAAGAAGTTTAACCCATTTATGCCTAGCGTCCTGAAAACAAGACTTTGCAAACAGCGTAGACCCAGATGAGACGCAGCTGGGTATGCGCTGTTTGCTTAAAATTTTTTCAGTAAGTTATATTCTAAATATAGAAATAAATATTGTGGAAATAAATTGATCCAATTTAGAAGGTTGGGAAAGTCCATTAAGCATAAATGGGTTAAGAAAACAAATAATGGTCATTGTTGGAAGCCTGTGATGTTGATTAACTTAAAATTTCGGAATATGTATACGTTGGGAGTAGGTTCTTTCAAATATAAATACAAATGCATATTGTGCAGAGAAACAAATTATGCGCTAATTAAGTAATACAACACAGTCAATATATGTTTACATGGCAAATGTGCACAAACTTTAAGGTGTCATACTAAGTACATTATACTATTATAAGTTGTCTGTTTGCAACTCTGGTAACACACATGCAATGTTTTGCTTGTATAAATACATTAGATTGTCGGCGTTCGCCAATAAACAACTGCGGGAACGACGTAGTTGTTAATCGATCAATAAACAACCTATTTAGTCTTTCAGCATGGTGCCCGTCTAGCGATAAGAAGGTCCCGGGTTTGATCCTCATTCTAAGAGCGTTTTTAATATATTCTAATAAGACATTAAGTGGCGGTTTTACCCAAGAATCCAACTGAAGAGTGTCTAAATGAGTTGTAGGCTTTTAATGCAATCAAGGCACAATAAATAGGGTTACAGACGAACGTTTAAGACTAGACAATAAAACTGTTTATATGCAGATACACAACAACAATGCGTTTAAATGTACATGTATTTGTATCGTCTACATCAACACGTATCCGAAATATTGAAACAAATAACAACACTCAAAACAAGTCAGTATCAAAAACAGCCATTTACTCCGCCATGATTCTTTGAGTTCCAAGTGGTAACTTTTACAATGAGGTGACTTTACTGCCGTGTGCATCAATTTGATACACAAACAAGACATGATTCAAGAAAATATGTTCACGGACACATCAGTTATAAAAAAAGACATGAACATATATGCGCAAACATTTGTCTGTTAAGGTTGACCTTACGTTGACGTTTTTAGATAATGTCATTTGAAAATGAGTTAAATGAGAACACCATTTACACAAATTCGGTATAAACTATTTTCTAATTGGAGTGGCGCGAGCATGTTACGGGCAGATGATCGGACTGACTGTCGGACGGACTAAGGCCATTCTTAAACCCGCTGTTGCCTTGGTTGCGGAAAAAAATAGCCTCGTTCTTGAACATTTGTATTCTAAGTTCTAGGCGCTGCCTAGCTGTTCCTATTCTATTTTACTAGCTGCTTGGTTGGGTAAGCCGATACGTCACTATTAGCACAGGCAGCGTACGAAACTTCGATATATTTTTAACTCAAACGGCTGTCCGGTTAGTACAGTGGAAAGTACACTTTCTTCTCACCTCGGCGATCCTGGCCGATTTCCCACTCCCATCGGATATGTGATCGGTCTGTAGTTAGTCCCCGCGGCACACGATCAAAACAAAATGGTGTGACCTTTATTAAAAACAACACAAATATCAAGGAATTTGAACTATACTTGACAATTAGTCCCAACTGTCGTTAGACTAGTTGGAGTGCAAAGACATACACTGCAGGTCCCTACATAATGCAGTATCAGGCGCGATAGGATTTGTTAAACGTCGCTTGATTTAATTATTTAACTGCTTTGTAGCATTAATTAACCACTGTTGAACGTTTGGAATCTTACACGGATAATTTATTTGCATATTGTCATAACAAATGTGTCCCCCAGAACTTGCCACTTCGCCAGAGCGAAATGATCGAATTGTAAATCACTGGTATTCTCTGCTTATTGATCACATAGCATGAACTAATATAATGTCTTACCGATTGAATATCGTCTATTGTTCTACTCTCCAGCGTCACGCCTTGCGTTAAAAACCTTTGATAAAATTATAAATTGAAACAAGTTACATTTTGTTGTAAATTATGATTTTCAGTGATACAGAAATGTTTAATCGGACAAAATCGATCATAGCGTAAAATATGAAATTATATTTGTTTCACTGTAATAAACATACACAAAATACGTAATTTATTAACAGTTTTAATTGATCGTGAAAAACCACATTAATGACAAAGTGCGTTTCTGTTTCTATAATATTTTTGTATCATATTTCAATCTAGCTAGTTCACTCTCAGAACAAAAGTATGTGGCATATCTTGAGCGCCGTTTAGTCTTAAATAAAAACACAACTCATATAATATTGTATTATATTTAATTCCCTTAAAACGCGTTCCCAAAAAGGTTGCGCAAATAACATGATTGTGCAACATGCGCTTAAACAAATTTAAACTAAAAAGAGTTTAACCGTTTTATCAACCAAGGTAAATAGCGACGACTTTCTATCATCAGTGTTGTATATGTCCAACCTACGGAATCCGGATAGTGCCAAGTTGATTGTCGCGTGTCGACCTTCGAGGTCGACGCACGACATTCAAGCGACATTCTCTCGACGCACGATACGACGCGCGACACTCATGCGACAATCAAGATTTGAGTGTCGCATATCGCGTTGGTTTAGAGAAAAAATATTGCAGTAAATCTTGACTGTCGACTGAATTGTCGCGCGTCGTATCGTGCGTCGAGAGAATGCCGCTTGACATTCTCTCGACGCACGATACGACGCGCGACATTCTCTCGACGCACGATAAGACACTCGACACTATATCGAGCAAATATCGCGCAATTGTCGCATGTCGACCTAAAAATCCCTAGGTCGGCACACGACATTCTCTCGACGCACGATACGACGCGCGACATTCTTTCGACGCACGATATGACACTCGCGAGATATATTGAGCAAATATCGCGCAAGTGTCGCATGTCGACCTGTGTGGGAGTAATTTTTTCATCTGCAAGCAAGGTGTAATAGTTATTTTTTCAGCTAAATTAAAATAGCGTCATCTAGTAGCAGCAATAACAGCAGCAGCAATAGCAGCAGCACCATCAGTAGCAGCAGCAGTAGTAGCAGCAGCAGTAGCAGAAGCAGCAGCAGAGCAGTAGCAACAGTAGCAACAGCTGTAGCAGTAGCAGTAGTAGCACTAGTAGCAGAAGTAGCAGCAGTAGTAGTAGTAGTAGCAGTAGCAGTAGTAGTAGTAGTAGCAGTAGTAGTAGTAGTAGTAGTAGCAGTAGTAGTAGTAGCAGTAGTAGAAGTAGTAGCAGCAGTAGAAGCAGTAGCAGCAGTAGAAGCAGTAGCAGAAGTAGCAGCACTAGCAGCAGTAGCAGCAGTAGCAGCAGTAGCAGTAGTAGTAGTAGTAGTAGTAGTAGTAGTAGTAGTAGTAGTAGTACCGGTAGTGTAGTGAGACTGGTAGTAGTGGTAGTGGTAGTGGGACTGGTGGTAGTGGAAGTAGTAGTTGTAGTAGTAGCAGAATCAGGAGTAGTAATACAAGCAGTAGCAGTAGCAGTGTAGCAGCAGTACCAGCACCACCAGCAGTAGCAGTAATAATAGTTGTTGTAGAAGTAGTAGAAGAAGCAGTAGTAGCAGCAGCAGCATTAGCAGCAGTAGCGGCAGTAGCAGCAGCAGTAGAAGCAGTAGCAGCATCAGCAGGAGCAGCAGTAGAAGCCGTAGCAGTAGTAGCAGAAGTAGCAGCAGTAGCAGTAGTAGTTGCAGTAGAAGCAATAGCAGCCGTAGAAGCAGTAGCAGAAGAAGAAGCAGTAGCAGCAGTAGAAGCAGTAGCAGCAGCAGCAGTAGCAGCAATAGCAGCAGTAGCAGCAGTAGCAGTAGCAGCAGCAGTAGCAGCAGTAGTAGTAGTAGCAGTAGTAGTAGTAGCAGTAGTAGTAGTAGCAGCAGTAGTAGTAGTAGTAGTAGTTGTTGTTGTAGTAGTAGTATTAGTATTAGTAGTAGTAGCAGAAGCAGCAGTAGCAGCAGTAGCAAATAACTGCCTAACCATTGGACTACGCATTTTCAAGATTTTTCATCAAGAGTCAATAACATGAACTGGAATTGTTGACTCTTTTAGGTAATATCTGCCTATATAACACAGCAAAACAGAACTACAAGAATATAGAGTGGACACATTATTAAAATAAAAGTTTCGTTCAACACAGTACAATAAAATATGCATCATTTAAAATGGACAAATCATAAATTATTACATGTAACTGTGTCGTGAATCAAAAGTAAAGAGCATTTAGACGGCTATAATAATGAGTATAATCTAATAAATTCATGTGCGTACATTGTTTTACCAGATTGCATGTTCAGTCCACACTAATCAGGAAGACACTTTCCGTTTTTGTCGTTTTTTTCTATGAGCGAAAATTCAGATTCTATCGCACCTGATAAGCCTGTGTGGACTACACAGCCTAATCTGGGACAACACTATGTACATGCATTAAAACCTCTTTTTACAGAGCGAGCCTCAAGTATTTTTATCAAATGATAAATTAAGTCTTCTTACATTTTTTTAAACACTCAGAAAACTCTCCATAAAACATGTTTATTTGACAGCAGGCGCAGGAAAATTAGTTGAACTTGAAGTAAAATTATTCAGACAATGTACATGAAGTTCCAAGCTTAACTAAACAGCACTGTCATTTCAAGCAATATATCGAATAAATATCTTGTTACTCGATGGTGTGCACGAAAATCGTCGATATTTTCTGGTATTACCATGTAATTTGTTACATGTAATTTGTTACTGTATGATGTTCTTGTTTTGAGAAAGTGTACTCAAAATAGTTAGTATACTGTATTCTTAAATAACCCATCCAAGCTAAAGCGCATTCCACCACTTACCGTACCAAACATGCGTATTACAACTTCCGTTTCCAGACTAAAGTGCGCGATCGAAGTCGACCCTTGTTTACTGTAAAGATGGTATAGTTTTGCGGCAAACGAAGTTGAACTTCTTGTCTCTATTTTAGATAATAGCATATAAAAAATAAAAAATAACAAAAAATATGGGCTTCCATCCTGAGCTTAGAACCAGAAGAAAGCATGTGTGTTGATTGCATGGAATTTCAGCCGAATAAACATCTTAATGTGACATGAACACTTACACGTGGGTGTAAAATAGCGTGAACCAAAACGACCATACTCGCAACAATCACGCACCAATATCGGAATTTTGACTACTACTCTAGTACTACTACTGCTACTACTACTACTACTAATTCTACTACTGGTACTACTACTGCTACTCCTGCTAATGC